>NW_027254753.1:0-189443 GCF_044704955.1 Pristiophorus japonicus
CCCGACCAACCGACCTCCTGACCTCCCTACTCACCGACCTGCCGACCCACCGACATCCCGACTCACCGACCTCCCGAATCACCGACCTCCCGACTCACCGACCTCCCGACTCGCCGACCTCCCGAGTCGCCGACCTCCCGACTCACCGACCTCCCAACCTCCCGACTCAACGACCTCCCGACCTCCCGACTCACCGACCTCCCGACCTCCCGACTCACCGACTTCCCGACCTCCCGACTCACCGACCTCCCGACCTCCCGACTCACCGACTTCCCGACCTCCCGAAGCACCGACCTCCCGAACTCCAGAATCAACGACCTCCCGACTGACCGACCTCCTGACTCACCGATCTCCCGACCTCCCGACTCACGAACCTCCCGACCTCCTGACTCACCGACCTCCCGACTCACCGACCTCCCGACCTCCCGACCTCCCGACCTGCCGATTCACCGACTTCCCGACCTCTCGACTCACTAACGTCCCGACTGACCGACCTCCCGACCTCCCGAATCACCGACCTCCCGACTCGCCGACCTCCCGACTCACCGACCTCCCGACTCACGAACCTCCCGACTCACCGACCTCCCGACCTCCCGAATCACCGACCTCCCGACTCGCCGACCTCCCGACTCACCGACCTCCCGACTCACCGACCTCCCGACTCACCGACCTCCCGACCTGCCGATTCACCGACTTCCCGACCTCTCGACTCACTAACGTCCCGACTGACCGACCTCCCGACCTCCCGAATCACCGACCTCCCGACTCACCGACCTCCCGACTCACCGATCTCCCGACCTCCCGACTCACCGACCTCCCGACTCACCGACCTCCCGACCTCCCGACTTACTGATCTCCCGACTCACCGACCTCCCGACCTCCCGACTTACTGATCTCCCGACTCACCGACCTCCTGACCTCCCGACTAACCGACCTCCCCACCTCCCGACTCACCGTCCTCCCTACTCACCGTCATCCCGACCTCCCGACCCACCGACCTCCTGACCTTCTGACTCACCGACCTCCCGACCAACCGACCTCCTGACCTCCCGACTCACCGACCTCCCGACCTGTCGACCTTCCGACGTCCCGACCTCCCGACTCACCGACCTCCCGACTCACCGACCTCCCGACCTCCCGACTCACCGACCTCCCGACTCGCCGACCTCCCGAGTCGCCGACCTCCCGACTCACCGACCTCCCAACCTCCCGACTCAACGACCTCCCGACCTCCCGACTCACTGACCTCCCGACCTCCCGACTCACCGACTTCCCGACCTCCCGACTCACTGACGTCCCGACTGACCGACATCCCGACCTCCCGACTCACCAACCTCCTGACCTCCCGACCCCCTGACTCACCGACCTCCAGACATCCCGACTCACCGACCTCCTGACTCGCCGACCTCCCGACTCATCGATCTCCCGACCTCGCGACTCACCGACCTCCCGACTCACCGACCTCCCGACTCATTCACATCCCGACCTCCCGACCCACCAACCTCCTGACCTTCCGACCTCCTGACCTCCCGACACACCGACCTCCCGACCTGTCGACCTCCTGACGTTCCGACCTCCCAACTCACCAACCTCCCGACACACCGACCTGCCGACCCACCGACCTCCCGACCTCCCGACCTCCCGATTCACCAACCTCCCGACCTGCCGACCCACCGACCTCCCGACTCACCGACCTCCCGACCTCCCGATTCACCGACCTCCCGACCTCCCGACTCACCGACCTCCCGACATCCTGACTCACCGACCTCCCGACTCACCGACCTCCCGACATCCTGACTCACCGACCTCCCAACTCACCAACCTCCCGACTCACCGACCTCCCGACTCACCGACCTCCCGACCTCCCGACTCACCGACCTCCCGACTCACCGACCTCCCGACCACCCGACCTCCCGACTCACTGACCTCCCGACCTCCTGACTCACCGACCTCCCAACTCACCGACCTCCCGACCACCCGACCTCCGACTTACCGACCTCCCGAACTCCCGACTCACCGACCTCCCGAACTCCCGACCTCCCAACTCACCGACCTCCCGACCTCCCGACTAACCGACCTCCTGACCTCCCGACTCACCGACCTCCCAACTCACCGACCTCCCGACTCACCGACCTCCCGACTCACCGACCTACCAACTCATCGACTTCCCGACTCACCGACCTCCCGACCTCCCGACTAACCGACCTCCCGACCTCCCGACTCACCGACCTCCCGACTCACCGACCTCCCGACTCACCGACCTCCCGACTCACCGACCTACCAACTCACCGACCTACCGACCTCCCGACTCACCGACTCACCGACCTCCCGAATCACTGACCTGCGGACTCAATGACTTACCGACCTCCCGACTTCCCGACTCACCGATATCCCGACCTCCCGACTCACCGACATCCCGACTCACCGACCTCCCGACCTCCTGACTTACTGACCTCCCGACTCACCGACCTCCCGACCTCCCGACTAACCGACCTCCCCGCCACTCGAGTCAACGACCTCCAGTCTCACCGACATTCCGACCTCGCGACCCACCGACCTCCTGACCTCCCGACTCACCGAACTACCGACCTCCTGACCTCCTGACCTCCCGACTCACCGAACTACCGACTCACAGACCTCCCAAATCACCGATCTCCCGACCTCCCGACTCACCGACATCCCGACCTCCCAACTCACCAGCCTCCGGACTCACTGACCTTCCGACCTCCCGACTCACCTACCTCCCGACCTCCTGACTCACCGACCTCCCGACTCACTGACCTCCCGACCTCCCAACTTACCGACCTCCCGACCTCCCGACCTCTCGACTCACCAACCTCCCGACCTCCCGATTCACCGACCTCCCGATTCACCGACCTCCCGACCTCCCGACCTCCCGACTCACCGACCTCCCGACCTCCCGACTCACCGACTTCCCGACCTCCCGAAGCACCGACCTCCCGAACTCCAGAATCAACGACCTCCCGACTGACCGACCTCCTGACTCACCGATCTCCCGACCTCCCGACTCACGAACCTCCCGACCTCCTGACTCACCGACCTCCCGACCTCCCGACTCACCAACCTCCCGACCTCCCGACTCACCGACCTCCCGACCTGCCGATTCACCGACTTCCCGACCTCTCGACTCACTAACGTCCCGACTGACCGACCTCCCGACCTCCCGAATCACCGACCTCCCGACTCGCCGACCTCCCGACTCACCGATCTCCCGACCTCCCGACTCACCGACCTCCCGACTCACCGACCTCCTGACCTCCCGACTAACCGACCTCCCCACCTCCCGACTCACCGTCCTCCCGACCTCCCGACCCACCGACCTCCTGACCTTCTGACTCACCGACCTCCCGACCAACCGACCTCCTGACCTCCCTACTCACCGACCTGCCGACCCACCGACATCCCGACTCACCGACCTCCCGAATCACCGACCTCCCGACTCACCGACCTCCCGACTCGCCGACCTCCCGAGTCGCCGACCTCCCGACTCACCGACCTCCCAACCTCCCGACTCAACGACCTCCCGACCTCCCGACTCACCGACCTCCCGACCTCCCGACTCACCGACTTCCCGACCTCCCGACTCACCGACCTCCCGACCTCCCGACCTCCCGACTCACCGACATCCCGACTCATTCACATCCCGACCTCCCGACCCACCAACCTCCTGACCTTCCGACCTCCTGACCTCCCGACACACCGACCTCCCGACCTGTCGACCTCCTGACGTCCCGACCTCCCAACTCACCAACCTCCCGACACACCGACCTGCCGACCCACCGACCTCCCGACCTCCCGACCTCCCGATTCACCAACCTCCCGACCTGCCGACCCACCGACCTCCCGACTCACCGACCTCCCGACCTCCCGATTCACCGACCTCCCGACCTCCCGACTCACCGACCTCCCGACATCCTGACTCACCGACCTCCCAACCTCCCAACTCACCAACCTCCCGACTCACCGACCTCCCGACTCACCGACCTCCCGACCTCCCGACTCACCGACCTCCCGACTCACCGACCTCCCGACCACCCGACCTCCCGACTCACTGACCTCCCGACCTCCTGACTCACCGACCTCCCAACTCACCGATCTCCCGACCACCCGACCACCCGACTCACTGACCTCCCGACCTCCCGACTCACCGACCTCCCGACTCACCGACCTCCCGACCACCCGACCTCCGACTCACCGACCTCCTGACCTCCCAACTCACCAAGCTCCTGACTTCCCGACTCACCGACCTCCCGACCTCCCGATTCACCGACCACCCGAACTCACCGACCTCCCGACCTCCCGACCTCCTGACTCACCGACCTCCCGACCTCCCAACTCACCAACCTCCCGACTCACCGACCTCCCGACTCACCGACCTCCCGACCTCTCGGCTCGCCGACCTCCCGACCTCCCGACTCACCGACCTCCCGACCTCCCGACTCACCGACCTCGCGACCTCTCGACTCACCGACATATCGATTCACAGACCTCCCGAGTCACCGACCTCCCGACCTCCCAACTCACCGCCCTCCCGACCTCCCGACTCACCGAACTCACGACTCACCGACCTCCGACTCACCGACCTCCCGACGTCCCGACTCACCGACCTCCGACTCACGGACCTCCCGACTTACTGACCTCCCGAACTCCCGACTCGTCGACCTCCCGACCTCCCGACTCACCGACCTCCCGACTCACGGACCTCCCGACCTCCCGACTCACGGACCTCCCGACCTCCCGACTCACTGACCTCCCGACTCACCGACCTCCGACTCACCGACCTCCCGACGTCCCGACTCACCGACCTCCCGACTCACGGACCTCCCGACCTCCCGACTTACTGACCTCCCGAACTCCCGACTCGCCGACCTCCCGACCTCCCGACTCACCGAACTCCCGACTCACCGACCTCCCAACTCACCGACCTCCGACTCACCGACCTCCCGACCTCCCCACTCACTGACCTCCCGACTCACCGACCTCCGACTCACCGACCTCCCGACGTCCCGACTCACTGACCTCCCGACTCACGGACCTCCCGACTCACCGACCTCCCGACGTCCCGACTCACTGACCTCCCGACTCACCGACCTCCGACTCACCGACCTCCCGACGTCCCGACTCACTGACCTCCCGACTCACGGACCTCCCGACTCACCGACCTCCCGAACTCCCGACTCACGGACCTCCCGACTTACTGACCTCCCGAACTCCCGACTCACGGACCTCCCGACTCGCCGACCTCCCGACCTCCCGACTCACCGAACTCCCGACTCACCGACCTCCCGACTCACCGACCTCCCGACTTACTGACCTCCCGAACTCCCGACTCGCCGAGCTCCCGACCTCCCGACTCACCGACCTCCTGACTTTCCGACTCACCGACCTCCTGACTTCCCGACTCACCGACCTCCCGACCTCCCGATTCGCCGACCTCCCGACTCACCGACCTCCCGAACTCCCGACTCACCGACCTCCCGAACTCCCGACTCACCGACCTCCCGAACTCCCGACTCACCGACCTCCTGACTTCCCGACTCACCGACCTCCCGAACTCCCGACTCACCGACCTCCCGAACTCCCGACCTCCCAACTCACCGACCTCCCGACCTCCCGACTAACCGACCTCCTGACTCACTGACCTCCCAACTCACCGACCTACCGACCTCCCAAATCACCGACCTCCTGACTCACTGACCTCCCAACTCACCGACCTACCGACCTCCCAAATCACCGACCTACCAACTCATCGACTTCCCGACCTCCCGACTCACCGACCTACCGACCTCCCGACTCACCGACTCACCGACCTCCCGAATCACTGACCTCCGGACTCAATGTCCTACCGACCTCCCGACCTCCCGACTCACCGATATCCCGACCTCCCGACTTACTGACCTCCCGACTCACCGACCTCCCGACCTCCCGACTAACCGACCTCCCCACCACTCGAGTCAATGACCTCCAGTCTCACCGACATCCCGACCTCGCGACCCACCGACCTCCTGATCTCCCGACTCACCGAACTACCGACCTCCTGACCTCCTGACCTCCCGACTCACCGAACTACCGACTCACAGACCTCCCAAATCACCGATCTCCCGACCTCCCGACTCACCGACATCCCGACCTCCCAACTCACCAGCCTCCGGACTCACTGACCTCCCGACCTCCCGATTCACCGACCTCCCGATTCACCGACCTCCCGACCTCCCGACTCACCGACCTCCCGACCTCCCGACTCACTGACCTCCCGACCTGCCGACCTCCCGACTCACTGACGTCCCGACTGACCGAACTCCCGACCTCCCGAATCACTAACCTCCCGACCCACCAACCTCCCGACCTCCCGACCTCCCGACTCACCGACCTCCCGACCTCCCGACTCACCGACCTCCCGACTCGCCGACCTCCCGACTCGCCGACCTCCCGACTCACCGACCTCCCAACCTCCCGACTCAACGACCTCCCGACCTCCCGACTCACCGACCTCGCGACCTCCCGACTCACCGACTTCCCGACCTCCCGACTCACTGACGCCCCGACTGACCGACCTCCCGACCGCCTGACCTTCCGACCTCCTGACCTCCCGACACACCGACCTCCCGACCTGTCGACCTTCTGACGTCCCGACCTCCCAACTCACCAACCTCCCGACACACCGACCTGCCGACCCACCGACCTCCCGACTCACCGACCTCCCGACCTCCCGATTCACCAACCTTCCGACCCAACAACCTCCCGACGTCCCGACCTCCCGACTCACCAACCTCCCGACTCACCGACCTCCCGAATCACCGACCTCCTGACTTCCCGACTCACCGACCTCCCGACCTCCCGATTCGCCGACCTCCAGACTCACCGACCTCCCGAACTCCCGACTCACCGACCTCCCGAACTCCCGACCTCCCAACTCACCGACCTCCCGACCTCCCGACTAACCGACCTCCTGACCTCCCGACTCACCGACCTCCCAACTCACCGACCTACCGACCTCCCAAATCACCGACCTCCTGACTCACCGACCTCCCGACTCACCGACCTACCGACCTCCCAAATCACCGACCTACCAACTCACCGACCTACCGACCTCCCAAATCACCGACCTACCAACTCATCGACTTCCCGACCTCCCGACTCACCGACCTACCGACCTCCCGACTCACCGACTCACCGACCTCCCGAATCACTGACCTGCGGACTCAATGACCTACCGACCTCCCGACTTCCCGACTCACTGATATCCCGACCTCCCGACTCACCGACCTCCCGACTCACCGACCTCCCGACCTCCTGACTTACTGACCTCCCAACTCACCGACCTCCCGACCTCCCGACTAACCGACCTCCCCACCACTCGAGTCAACGACCTCCAGTCTCACCGACATTCCGACCTCGCGACCCACCGACCTCCTGACCTCCCGACTCACCGAACTACCGACCTCCTGACCTCCTGACCTCCCGACTCACCGAACTACCGACTCACAGACCTCCCAAATCACCGATCTCCCGACCTCCCGACTCACCGACATCCCGACCTCCCAACTCACCAGCCTCCGGACTCACTGACCTCCCGACCTCCGGACTCACCTACCTCCCGACCTCCCGACTCACCGACCTCTCTACTCACTGACCTCCCGACCTCCCGACTTACCGACCTCCCGACCTCCCGACCTCTCGACTCACCAACCTCCCGACCTCCCGATTCACCGACCTCCCGATTCACCGACCTCCCGACCTCCCGACCTCCCGACTCACCGACCTCCCGACCTCCCGACTCACCGACTTCCCGACCTCCCGAAGCACCGACCTCCCGAACTCCAGAATCAACGACCTCCCGACTGACCGACCTCCTGACTCACCGATCTCCCGACCTCCCGACTCACGAACCTCCCGACCTCCTGACTCACCGACCTCCCGACCTCCCGACTCACCAACCTCCCGACCTCCCGACTCACCGACCTCCCGACCTCCCGATTCACCGACTTCCCGACCTCTCGACTCACTAACGTCCCGACTGACCGACCTCCCGACTTCCCGAATCACCGACCTCCCGACTCGCCGACCTCCCGACTCACCGACCTCCCGACTCACCGACCTCCCGACCTCCCGACTTACTGATCTCCCGACTCACCGACCTCCTGACCTCCCGACTAACCGACCTCCCCACCTCCCGACTCACCGTCCTCCCTACTCACCGTCATCCCGACCTCCCGACCCACCGACCTCCTGACCTTCTGACTCACCGACCTCCCGACCAACCGACCTCCTGACCTCCCGACTCACCGACCTCCCGACCTGTCGACCTTCCGACGTCCCGACTCACCGACCTCCCGACTCACCGACCTCCCGACCTCCCGACTCACCGATCTCCCGACTCGCCGACCTCCCGAGTCGCCGACCTCCCGACTCACCGACCTCCCAACCTCCCGACTCAACGACCTCCCGACCTCCCGACTCACCGACCTCTCGACCTCCCGACTCACCGACTTCCCGACCTCCCGACTCACTGACGTCCCGACTGACCGACATCCCGACCTCCCGACTCACCGACCTCCCGACCTCCCGACCTGCTGACTCACCGACCTCCAGACATCCCGACTCACCGACCTCCTGACTCGCCGACCTCCCGACTCATCGATCTCCCGACCTCGCGACTCACTGACGTCCCGACTGACCGACATCCCGACCTCCCGACTCACCGACCTCCCGACCTCCCGACCTGCTGACTCACCGACCTCCAGACATCCCGACTCACCGACCTCCTGACTCGCCGACCTCCCGACTCATCGATCTCCCGACCTCGCGACTCACCGACCTCCCGACTCACCGACCTCCCGACTCATTCACATCCCGACCTCCCGACCCACCGACCTCCTGACCTTCCGACCTCCTGACCTCCCGACACACCGACCTCCCGACCTGTCGACCTCCTAACGTCCCGACCTCCCAACTCACCAACCTCCCGACACACCGACCTGCCGACCCACCGACCTCCCGACTCACCGACCTCCCGACCTCCCGATTCACCGACCTCCCGACCTCCCGACTCACCGACCTCCCGACATCCTGACTCACCGACCTCCCGACCTCCCAACTCACCAACCTCCCGACTCACCGACCTCCCGAGTCACCGACCTCCCGACCTCCCAACTCACCGCCCTCCCGACCTCCCGACTCAGCGAACTCACCGACCTCTTGACCTCCCGACTCACCGAACTCACGACTCACCGACCTCCGACTCACCGATCTCCCGACGTCCCGACTCACCGACCTCCCGACTCACAGACCTCCCGACTTACTGACCTCCCGAACTCCCGACTCACCGACCTCCCGACCTCCCGACTCACCGACCTCCCGAGTCACCGACCTCCCGAACTCCCGACTCGCCGACCTCCCGACCTCCCGACTTACTGACCTCCCGAACTCCCGACTCGTCGACCTCCCGACCTCCCGACTCACCGACCTCCCGACTTACTGACCTCCCGAACTCCCGACTCGTCGACCTCCCGACCTCCCGACTCACCGACCTCCGACTCACCGACCTCCCGACCTCCCCACTCACTGACCTCCCGACTCACCGACCTCCGACTCACCGACCTCCCAACGTCCCGACTCACCGACCTCCCGACTCATGGACCTCCCGACCTCCCGACTTACTGACCTCCCGAACTCCCGACTCGCCGACCTCCCGACCTCCCGACTCACCGAACTCCCGACTCACCGACCTCCGACTCACCGACCTCCCGACGTCCCGACTCACTGACCTCCCGACTCACGGACCTCCCGACTTACTGACCTCCCGAACTCCCGACTCGCCGACCTCCCGACCTCCCGACTCACCGAACTCCCGACTCACCGACCTCCCGACTCACCGACCTCCCGACTTACTGACCTCCCGAACTCCCGACTCGCCGACCTCCCGACCTCCCGACTCACCGACCTCCCGACTCACCGACCTCCCGAACTCCCGACTCACCGACCTCCCGAACTCCCGAACTCCCGACTCACCGACCTCCCGAACTCCCGAACTCCCGACTCACCGACCTACCGACCTCCCGACTCACGGACCTCCCGACTTACTGACCTCCCGAACTCCCCACTCGCCGACCTCCCGACCTCCCGACTCACCGACCTCCTGACTTCCCGACTCACCGACCTCCCGACCTCCCGATTCGCCGACCTCCCGACTCACCGATCTCCCGAACTCCCGACTCACCGACCTCCCGAACTCCCGACCTCCCAACTCACCGACCTCCCGACCTCCCGACTAACCGACCTCCTTACTCACCGACCTACCGACCTCCCAAATCACCGACCTCCTGACTCACCGACCTCCCAACTCACCGACCTACCGACCTCCCAAATCACCGACCTCCTGACTCACCGACCTCCCAACTCACCGACCTACCGACCTCCCAAATCACCGACCTACCAACTCATCGACTTCCCGACCTCCCGACTCACCGACCTACCGACCTCCCGACTCACCGACTCACCGACCTCCCGAATCACTGACCTCCGGACTCAATGACCTACCGACCTCCCGACCTCCCGACTCACCGATATCCCGACCTCCCGACTCACCGACATCCCGACTCACCGACCTCCCGACCTCCTGACTTACTGACCTCCCGACTCACCGACCTCCCGACTAACCGACCTCCCCACCACTCGAGTCAACGACCTCCAGTCTCACCGACATCCCGACCTCACGACCCACCGACCTCCTGACCTCCCGACTCACCGAACTACCGACCTCCTGACCTCCTGACCTCCCGACTCACCGAACTACCGACTCACAGACCTCCCAAATCACCGATCTCCCGACCTCCCGACTCACCGACATCCCGACCTCCCAACTCACCAGCCTCCGGACTCACTGACCTCCCGACCTCCCGACTCACCTACCTCCCGACCTCCCGACTCACCGACCTCCCGACTCACTGACCTCCCGACCTCCCGACTTACCGACCTCCCGACCTCCCGACTTCTCGACTCACCAACCTCCCGACCTCCCGATTCACCGACCTCCCGATTCACCGACCTCCCGACCTCCCGAATCACTAACCTCCCGACCCACCAACCTCCCGACCTCCCGACCTCCCGACTCACCGACCTCCCGACCTCCCGACTCACCGACCTCCCGACTCGCCGACCTCCCGACTCACCGACCTCCCAACCTCCCGACTCACTGACGCCCCGACCTCCCGACCTCCCGACTCACCGACCTCCCGACCTCCCGACCTCCTGACTCACCGACCTCCAGACATCCCGACTCACCGACCTCCTGACTCGCCGACCTCCCGACTCATCGATCTCCCGACATCCCGACTCACCGACCTCCCGACTCACCGACCTCCCGACTCATTCACATCCCGACCTCCCGACCCACCGACCTCCTGACCTTCCGACCTCCTGACCTCCCGACACACCGACCTCCCGACCTGTCGACCTTCTGACGTCCCGACCTCCCAACTCACCAACCTCCCGACACACCGACCTGCCGACCCACCGACCTCCCGATTCACCGACCTCCCGACCTCCCGATTCACCAACCTCCCGACCTCCCGACTCACCGACCTCCCGACATCCTGACTCACTGACCTCCCGACTTCCCAACTCACCAACCTCCCGACTCACCGACCTCCCGACTCACCGACCTCCCGACCTCCCGACTCACCGACCTCCCGACTCACCGACCTCCCGACCACCCGACCTCCCGACTCACTGACCTCCCGACCTCCTGACTCACCGACCTCCCGACCACCTGACCACCCGACTCACTGACCTCCCGACCTCCCGACTCACCGACCTCCCGACTCACCGACCTCCCGACCACCCGACCTCCGACTCACCGACCTCCCGACCTCCCGATTCACCGACCTCCCGAACTCACCGACTTCCCGACCTCCCGACCTCCCGACTCACCGACCTCCTGACCTCCCAACTCACCAAGCTCCTGACTTCCCGACTCACCGACCTCCCGACCTCCCGATTCACCGACCTCCCGAACTCACCGACCTCCCGACCTCCCGACCTCCTGACTCACCGACCTCCCGACCTCTCGGCTCGCCGACCTCCCGACCTCCAGACTCACCGACCTCCGGACCTCCCGACTCACCGACCTCCCGACCTCCAGACCTCCCGACTCACCGACCTACCGACCTCCCGACTCACCGACTCACCGACCTCCCGAATCACTGACCTCCGGACTCAATGACCTACCGACCTCCCGACCTCCCGACTCACCGATATCCCGACCTCCCGACTCACCGACATCCCGACTCACCGACCTCCCGACCTCCTGACTTACTGACCTCCCGACTCACCGACCTCCCGACTAACCGACCTCCCCACCACTCGAGTCAACGACCTCCAGTCTCACCGACATCCCGACCTCGCGACCCACCGACCTCCTGACCTCCCGACTCACCGAACTACCGACCTCCTGACCTCCTGACCTCCCGACTCACCGAACTACCGACTCACAGACCTCCCAAATCACCGATCTCCCGACCTCCCGACTCACCGACATCCCGACCTCCCAACTCACCAGCCTCCGGACTCACTGACCTCCCGACCTCCCGACTCACCTACCTCCCGACCTCCCGACTCACCGACCTCCCGACTCACTGACCTCCCGACCTCCCGACTTACCGACCTCCCGACCTCCCGACTTCTCGACTCACCAACCTCCCGACCTCCCGATTCACCGACCTCCCGATTCACCGACCTCCCGACCTCCCGAATCACTAACCTCCCGACCCACCAACCTCCCGACCTCCCGACCTCCCGACTCACCGACCTCCCGACCTCCCGACTCACCGACCTCCCGACTCGCCGACCTCCCGACTCACCGACCTCCCAACCTCCCGACTCAACGACCTCCCGACCTCCCGACTCACCGACCTCCCGACCTCCCGACTCACCGACTTCCCGACCTCCCGACTCACTGACGCCCCGACTGACCGACCTCCCGACCTCCCGACTCACTGACCTCCCGACCTCCCGACCTCCTGACTCACCGACCTCCAGACATCCCGACTCACCGACCTCCCGACCTCCTGACTCACCGACCTCCAGACATCCCGACTCACCGACCTCCTGACTCGCCGACCTCCCGACTCATCGATCTCCCGACATCCCGACTCACCGACCTCCCGACTCACCGACCTCCCGACTCATTCACATCCCGACCTCCCGACCCACCGACCTCCTGACCTTCCGACCTCCTGACCTCCCGACACACCGACCTCCCGACCTGTCGACCTTCTGACGTCCCGACCTCCCAACTCACCAACCTCCCGACACACCGACCTGCCGACCCACCGACCTCCCGATTCACCGACCTCCCGACCTCCCGATTCACCAACCTCCCGACCTCCCGACTCACCGACCTCCCGACATCCTGACTCACTGACCTCCCGACCTCCCAACTCACCAACCTCCCGACTCACCGACCTCCCGACTCACCGACCTCCCGACCACCCGACCTCCCGACTCACCGACCTCCCGACCTCCCGACCTCCCGACTCACCGACCTCCCGACTCACCGACCTCCCGACCACCCGACCTCCCGACTCACTGACCTCCCGACCTCCTGACTCACCGACCTCCCGACCACCCGACCACCCGACTCACTGACCTCCCGACCTCCCGACTCACCGACCTCCCGACTCACCAACCTCCCGACCACCCGACCTCCGACTCACCGACCTCCCGACCTCCCGATTCACCGACCTCCCGAACTCACCGACCTCCCGACCTCCCGACCTCCCGACTCACCGACCTCCTGACCTCCCAACTCACCAAGCTCCTGACTTCCCGACTCACCGACCTCCCGACCTCCCGATTCACCGACCTCCCGAACTCACCGACCTCCCGACCTCCCGACCTCCTGACTCACCGACCTCCCAACCTCTCGGCTCGCCGACCTCCCGACCTCCCGACTCACCGACCTCCCGACCTCCCGACTCACCGACCTCCCGACCTCCAGACCTCCCGACTCACCGACCTCGCGACCTCTCAACTCACCGACCTCTCGATTCACAGACCTCCCGAGTCACCGACCTCCGACTGACCGACCTCCCGACCTACCCACTCACTGACCTCCCGACTCACCGACCTCCGACTCACCGACCTCCCGACGTCCCGACTCACCGACCTCCCGACTCACGGACCTCCCGACCTCCCGACTTACTGACCTCCCGAACTCCCGACTCGCCGACCTCCCGACCTCCCGACTCACCGAACTCCCGACTCACCGACCTCCCGACTCACCGACCTCCGACTCACCGACCTCCCGACCTCCCCACTCACTGACCTCCCGACTCACCGACCTCCGACTCACCGACCTCCCGACGTCCCGACTCACTGACCTCCCGACTCACGGACCTCCCGACTCACCGACCTCCCGACTTACTGACCTCCCGAACTCCCGACTCGCCGACCTCCCGACCTCCCGACTCACCGAACTCCCGACTCACCGACCTCCCGACTCACCGACCTCCCGACTTACTGACCTCCCGAACTCCCGACTCGCCGACCTCCCGACCTCCCGACTCACCGACCTCCTGACTTCCCGACTCACCGACCTCCCGACCTCCCGATTCGCCGACCTCCCGACTCACCGACCTCCCGAACTCCCGACTCACCGACCTCCCGAACTCCCGACCTCCCAACTCACCGACCTCCCGACCTCCCGACGAACCGACCTCCTGACTCACCGACCTCCCAACTCACCGACCTACCGACCTCCCAAATCACCGACCTCCTGACTCACCGACCTCCCAACTCACCGACCTACCGACCTCCCAAATCACCGACCTACCAACTCATCGACTTCCCGACCTCCCAACTCACCGACCTACCGACCTCCCAAATCACCGACCTACCAACTCATCGACCTCCCGACCTCCCGACTCACCGACCTACCGACCTCCCGACTCACCGACTCACCGATCTCCCGAATCACTGACCTCCGGACTCAATGACCTACCGACCTCCCGACCTCCCGACTCACCGATATCCCGACCTCCCGACTCACCGACATCCCGACTCACCGACCTCCCGACCTCCTGACTTACTGACCTCCCGACTCACCGACCCCCCGACCTCCCGACTAACCGACCTCCCCACCACTCGAGTCAACGACCTCCAGTCTCACCGACATCCCGACCTCGTGACCCACCGACCTCCTGACCTCCCGACTCACCGAACTACCGACCTCCTGACCTCCTGACCTCCCGACTCACCGAACTACCGACTCACAGACCTCCCAAATCACCGATCTCCCGACCTCCCGACTCACCGACATCCCGACCTCCCAACTCACCAGCCTCCGGACTCACTGACCTCCCGACCTCCCGACTCACCTACCTCCCGACCTCCCGACTCACCGACCTCCCGACTCACTGACCTCCCGACCTCCCGACCTCCCGACTCACCGACCTCCCGACCTCCCGACTCACCGACTTCCCGACCTCCCGAAGCACCGACCTCCCGAACTCCAGAATCAACGACCTCCCGACTGACCGACCTCCTGACTCACCGATCTCCCGACCTCCGGACTCACGAACCTCCCGACCTCCTGACTCACCGACCTCCCGACCTCCCGACTCACGAACCTCCAGACCTCCTGACTCACCGACCTCCCGACCTCCCGACTCACCAACCTCCCGACCTCCCGACTCACCGACCTCCCGACTTCCCGAAGCACCGACCTCCCGAACTCCAGAATCAACGACCTCCCGAATCACCGACCTGCCGACTCGCCGACCTCCCGACTCACCGATCTCCCGACCTCCCGACTCACCGACCTCCCGACTCGCCGACCTCCCGACTCACCGATCTCCCGACCTCCCGACTCACCGACCTCCCGACTCACCGACCTCCCGACTCACCGACCTCCCGACCTCCCGACTTACTGATCTCCCGACTCACCGACCTCCTGACCTCCCGACTCACCGAACTACCGACCTACCGACCTCCTGACCTCCCGACTCACCGATCTCCCGACCTCCCGACTCACCGACCTCCCAACTCACCGACCTCCCAACTCACCGACCTCCCGACTCAGCGACGTCCCGACCTCCCGACTCACCGACCTCCCAACTCACCGACCTCCCAACTCACCGACCTCCCGACTCAGCGACGTCCCGACCTCCCGACTCACCGACCTCCCAACTCAGCAATCTCCCGACCTCCCGACTCACCGAACTACCGACCTACCGACCTCCTGACCTCCCGACTCACCGAACTACCAACCTACCGACCTCCTGACCTCCCGACTCACCGAACTACCGACCTACCGACCTCCTGACCTCCCGACTCACAGACCTCCCGACTCACGACTTTCCGATTCAGCGATGTCCCGACTCACCGATCTCCCGACCTCCCGACTCACCGATCTCCCGACCTCCCGACTCACCGACCTCCCGACTCACCAACCTCCCGACCTCCCGACTTACCGACCTCCCGACCTCCCGACCTCCCGACTCACCGACCTCCCGACTCACCGACCTCCCGACCTCCCGACCTCCCGACTCACCGACCTCCCGACTCACCGACCTCCTGACTCACCGACCTCCCGACCTCCCGACTCACCAACCTCCCGACTTCCCGACTCACCGACCTCCCGACCTCCCGATTCACTGACTTCCAGACCTCTCGACTCACTAACGTCCCGACTGACCGACCTCCCGACCTCCCGAATCACCGACCTCCCGCTCGCCGACCTCCCGACTCACCGATCTCCCGACCTCCCGACTCACCGACCTCCCGACTCACCGACCTCCCGACCTCCCGACTTACTGATCTCCCGACTCACCGACCTCCTGACCTCCCGACTAACCGACCTCCCCACCTCCCGACTCACCGTCCTCCCGACTCACCGTCATCCCAACCTCCCGACCCACCGACCTCCTGACCTTCTGACTCACCGACCTCCCGACCAACCGACCTCCCGTCCTCCCGACCCACCGACCTGTCGACCTCCTGACGTCCCGACCTCCCTACTCACCGACCTGCCGACCCACCGACATCCCGACTCACCGACCTCCCGACTCACCGACCTCCCGACTCACCGACATCCCGACCTCCCGACTCCCCGACCTCCCGACCTCCCGACTCACCGACCTCCCGACCTCCCGACCTCTCGACTCACCAACCTCCCGACCTCCCGACTCACCGATCTCCCGACTCACCGACCTCCCGTCCTCCCGACCTCCCGACTCACCGACCTCCCGACCTCCCGACTCACCGACCTCCCGACCTCCCGAAGCACCGACCTCCCCACCTCCCGACTCACCGACCTCCCGACTCACCGACCTCCCGACCTCCCGACCTCCCGACTCACCGACCTCCCGACATCCCGACTCACCGACCTCCCGACCTCCCGAAGCACCGACCTCCTGAACTCCAGAATCAACGACCTCCCAACTGACCGACCTCCCGACTCACGAACCTCCCGACCTCCTGACTCACCGACCTCCCGACCTCCCAACTCACCGACCTCCCGACCTCCCGATTCACCGACTTCCCGACCTCTCGACTCACTAACGTCCCGGCTGACCGACCTCCCGACCTCCCGAATCACCGACCTCCCGATTCGCCGACCTCAAGACTCACGAACCTCCCGACCTCCTGACTCACCGACCTCCCGACCTCCCGACTCACGAACCTCCCGACCTCCTGACTCACCGACCTCCCGACCTCCCGATTCACCGACTTCCCGACCTCTCGACTCACTAATGTCCCGACTGACCGACCTCCCGACCACCCGAATCACCGACCTCCCGACTCGCCGACCTCCCGACTCACCGATCTCCCGCCCTCCCGACTCACCGACCTCCCGACTCACCGACCTCCCGACTCGCCGACCTCCCGACTCACCGATCTCCCGACCTCCCGACTCACCGACCTCCCGACTCACCGACCTCCCGACTCGCCGACCTCCCGACTCACCGATCTCCCGACCTCCTGACTCACCGACCTCCCGACTCACCGACCTCCCGATCTCCCGACTGACTGATCTCCCGACTCACCGACTTCCTGACCTCCCGACTAACCGACCTCCCCACCTCCCGACTCACCGTCCTCCCGACTCACCGTCATCCCGACCTCCCGACCCACCGACCTCCTGACCTTCTGACTCACCGACCTCACGACCAACCGACCTCCTGACCTCCCGACTCACCGACCTCCCGACTCAGCGACGTCCCGACCTCCCGACTCACCGACCTCCCAACTCACCGATCTCCCGACCTCCCGACTCACCGACCTCCCGAACTCCCAACTCACCAGCCTCCGGACTCACTGACCTCCCGACCTCCCGACTAACCTACCTCCTGACCTCCCGACTCACCGACCTCCCGACTCACCAACCTCCCGACCTCCCGACTTATCGACCTCCCGACCTCCCGACCTCTCGACTCACCAACCTCCCGACCTCCCGACTCACCGACCTCCCGACTCACCGACCTCCCGACCTCCCGACCTCCCGACTTACCGACCTCCCGACCTCCCGTCTCACCGACCTCCCGACCTCCCGACGCACCGATCTCCCGAACTCCCGAATCAACGACTTCCCGACCTCTCGACTCACTAACGTCCCGACTGATTGACCTCCCGACCTCCCGAATCACCGACCTCCCGACTCGCCGACCTCCCGACTCACCGATCTCCCGACTCACCGACCTCCCGACCTCCCGACCTCCCGAAGCACCGACCTCCCCACCTCCCGACTCACCGACCTCCCGACTCACCGACCTCCCGACCTCCCGACCTCCCGACTCACCGACCTCCCGACCTCCCGACTCACCGACCTCCCGACCTCCCGAAGCACCGACCTCCTGAACTCCAGAATCAACGACCTCCCAACTGACCGACCTCCTGACTCACCGACATCCCGACTCACGAACCTCCCGACCTCCTGACTCACCGACCTCCCGACCTCCCGATTCACCGACTTCCCGACCTCTCGACTCAATAACGTCCCGGCTGACCGACCTCCCGACCTCCCGAATCACCGACCTCCCGATTCGCCGACCTCAAGACTCACGAACCTCCCGACCTCCTGACTCACCGACCTCCCGACCTCCCGACTCACGAACCTCCCGACCTCCTGACTCACCGACCTCCCGACCTCCCGATTCACCGACTTCCCGACCTCTCGACTCACTAACGTCCCGACTGACCGACCTCCCGACCACCCGAATCACCGACCTCCCGACTCGCCGACCTCCCGACTCACCGATCTCCCGACCTCCCGACTCACCGACCTCCCGACTCACCGACCTCCCGACTCACCGACCTCCCGATCTCCCGACTGACTGATCTCCCGACTCACCGACTTCCTGACCTCCCGACTAACCGACCTCCCCACCTCCCGACTCACCGTCCTCCCGACTCACCGTCATCCCGACCTCCCGACCCACCGACCTCCTGACCTTCTGACTCACCGACCTCACGACCAACCGACCTCCTGACCTCCCGAGTCACCGACCTCCCGACTCAGCGACGTCCCGACCTCCCGACTCACCGACCTCCCAACTCACCGATCTCCCGACCTCCCGACTCACCGACATCCCGACCTCCCAACTCACCAGCCTCCGGACTCACTGACCTCCCGACCTCCCGACTAACCTACATCCTGACCTCCCGACTCACCGACCTCCCGACTCACCAACCTCCCGACCTCCCGACTTACCGACCTCCCGATCTCCCGACCTCTCGACTCACCAACCTCCCGACCTCCCGACTCACCGACCTCCCGACACACCGACCTCCCGACCTCCCGACCTCCCGACTTACCGACCTCCCGACCTCCCGTCTCGCCGACCTCCCGACCTCCCGACGCACCGATCTCCCGAACTCCCGAATCAACGACTTCCCGACCTCTCGACTCACTAACGTCCCGACTGATTGACCTCCCGACCTCCCGAATCACCGACCTCCCGACTCGCCGACCTCCCGACTCACCGATCTCCCGACCTCACGACTCACCGACCTCCCGACTCACCGACCTCCCGACTTACTGATCTCCCGACTCACCGACCTCCCGACCTCCCGACTTACTGATCTCCCGACTCACCGACCTCCCGACCTCCCGGCTTACTGATCTCCCGACTCACCGACCTCCCGACCTCTCGACTAACCGACCTCCCCACCTCCCGACTCACCGTCCTCCCGACTCATCGTCATCCCGACCTCCCGACCCACCGACCTCCTGACCTTCTGACTCACCGACCTCCCGACCAACCGACCTCCTGACCTCCCGACTCACCGACCTCCCGACCTCCCGACCTCCCGACATCCCGACCTCCCTACTCACCGACCTGCCGACCCACCGACATCCCAACCTCCCGAATCACCGACCTCCCGACTCACCGACCTCCCGGCCTCCCAACTCACCGACCTCCCGACTTCCCGACTCACAGACCTCCCGACCTCCCGACCTCCCGACACACCGACCTCCCAACCTCCCGACTCACCGACCTCCCGAACTCACCGATCTCCCGACCTCCCGACCTCCCGACACACCGACCTCCCAACCTCCCGACTCACCGACCTCCCGAACTCACCGACCTCCCGACCTCCCGACTCACCGACCTCCTGACCACCCAACTTACCAAGCTCCTGACTTCCCGACTCACCGACCTCCCAACTCACCGACTTCCCGACCTCCCGACTCACCAACCTCCCGACCTCCCGACTCACCGACCTCCCGACCTCCGACTCACCGACCTCCCGACCTCCGACTCACCGACCTCCCGACCTCTCGACTCACCGACCTCCCGAACTCACCGACCTCCCGACCTCCCAACTCACCGACTTCCCGACCTCCCGACTCACCAACCTCCCGACCTCCGACTCACCGACCACCCGACCTCTCGAATCACCGACCTCCCGAACTCACCAACCTCCCGACCTCCCGACCTCCCGACTCACCGACCTCCTGACCTCCCAACTCACGATGCTCCTTACTTCCCGACTCACCGACCTCCCAACTCACCAACCTCCCGACCTCCCAAATCACCGACCTCCCGACTCACCGACCTCCCGACCTCCCGACTCGCCGACCTCCTGACTCACCGACCTCCCGACCTCCCGACTCACCGGCCTCCCGTCCTCCCGACCTCCCGACTCACCGACCTACCGAACTGCCGACTCACCGACCTCCCGAACTCCCGACCTCCCGACTCACCGACCTCCCGACTCACCGACCTCCCGACTCCCCGACCTCCTGACCTCCCAACTCACCAGGCTCCTGACTTCCCGACTCACCGACCTCCCAAGTCACCAACCTCCCGACCTCCCAAATCACCGACCTCCCGACTCACCGACCTCCCGACCTCCCGACTCGCCGACCTCCTGACTCACCGACCTCCCCACCACTCGACTCAACGACCTCCAGACTCACCGACATTCTGACCTCGCGACCCACCGACCTCCTGACCTCCCGACTCACCGAACTACCGATCTACCGACCTCCTGACCTCCCGACTCACCGATCCCCCGACTCACCGACTCAGCGACGTCCCGACCTCCCGACTCACCGACCTCCCAACTCACCGACCTCCCAACTCACCGACCTCCCGATTCAGCGACGTCCCGACCTCCCGACTCACCGACCTCCCAACTCACCGACCTCCCAACTCACCGACCTCCCGACTCAGCGACGTCCCGACCTCCCGACTCACCGACCTCCCAACTCAGCGATCTCCCGACCTCCCGACTCACCGAACTACCGACCTACCGACCTCCTGACCTTCCGACTCACCGAACTACCAACCTACCGACCTCCTGACCTCCCGACTCACTGAACTACCGACCTACCGACCTCCTGACCTCCCGACTCACAGACCTCCCGACTCACGACTTCCCGATTCAGCGATGTCCCGACTCACCGATCTCCCGACCTCCCGACTCACCGATCTCCCGACCTCCCGACTCACCGACCTCCCGACTCACCAACCTCCCGACCTCCCGACTTACCGACCTCCCGACCTCCCGACCTCCCGACTCACCGACCTCCCGACTCACCAACCTCCCGACCTCCCGACTTACCGACCTCCCGACCTCCCGACCTCCCGACTCACCGACCTCCCGACTCACCGACCTCCCGACCTCCCGACCTCCCGACTCACCGACCTCCCGAACTCACCGACCTCCCGACCTCCCGACTTACCGACCTCCCGACCTCCCGACTCACCGACCTCCCGACTCACCGACCTCCCGACCTCCCGACCTCCCGACTCACCGACCTCCCGACCTCCCGATTCACCAACCTCCCGACTTTCCGACTCACCGACCTCCCGACCTCCCGATTCACTGACTTCCCGACCTCTCGACTCACTAACGTCCCGATTGACCGACCTCCCGACCTCCCGAATCACCGACCTCCCGACTCGCCGACCTCCCGACTCACCGATCTCCCGACCTCCCGACTCACCGACCTCCCGACTCACCGACCTCCCGACCTCCCGACTTACTGATCTCCCGACTCACCGACCTCCTGACCTCCCGACTAACCGACCTCCCCACCTCCCGACTCACCGTCCTCCCGACTCACCGTCATCCAGACCTCCCGACCCACCGACCTCCTGACCTTCTGACTCACCGACCTCCAGACCAACCGACCTCCCGACCTCCCGACCCACCGACCTGTCGACCTCCTGACGTCCCGACCTCCCGACTCACCGACCTGCCGATCCACCGACATCCCGACTCACCGACCTCCCGACTCACCGACCTCCCGACTCACCGACATCCCGACCTCCCGACTCACCGACCTCCCGACCTCCCGACTCACCGACCTCCCGACCTCCCGACTTACCGACCTCCCGACCTCCCGACCTCTCGACTCACCAACCTCCCGACCTCCCGACTCACCGATCTCCCGACTCACCGACCTCCCGACCTCCCGACCTCCCGACTCACCGACCTCCCGACCTCCCGACTCACCGACCTCCCGACCTCCCGAAGCACCGACCTCCCCACCTCCCGACTCACCGACCTCCCGACTCACCGACCTCCCGACCTCCCGACCTCCCGACTCACCGACCTCCCGACCTCCCGACTCACCGACCTCACGACCTCCCGAAGCACCGACCTCCCGAACTCCAGAATCAACGACCTCCCAACTGACCGACCTCCCGATTCACCGACCTCCCGACCTCCCGAATCACCGACCTCCCGACTCGCCGACCTCAAGACTCACGAAACTCCCGACCTCCCGACTCACCGACCTCCCGACCTCCCGACTCACGAACCTCCCGACCGCCTGACTCACCGACCTCCCGACCTCCCGACTCACGAACCTCCCGATCTCCTGACTCACCGACCTGCCGACCTCCCGACTCACCGACCTCCCGACCTCCCGATTCACCGACTTCCCGACCTCTCGACTCACTAACGTCCCGACTGACCGACCTCCCGACCTCCCGAATCACCGACCTCCCGACCTCCCGACTCACCGACCTCCCGAATCACCGACCTCCCGACTCGCCGACCTCCCGACTCACCGATCTCCCGACCTCCCGACTCACCGACCTCCCGACTCACCGACCTCCCGATCTCCCGACTGACTGATCTCCCGACTCACCGACTTCCTGACCTCCCGACTAACCGACCTCCCCACCTCCAGACTCACCGTCCTCCCGACTCACCGTCATCCCGACCTCCCGACCCACCGACCTCCTGACCTTCTGACTCACCGACCTCCCGACCAACCGACCTCCTGACCTCCCGACTCACCGACCTCCCGACTCAGCGACGTCCCGACCTCCCGACTCACCGACCTCCCAACTCACCGATCTCCCGACCTCCCGACTCACCGACATCCCGACCTCCCAACTCACCAGCCTCCGGACTCACTGACCTCCCGACCTCCCGACTAACCTACCTCCCGACCTCCCGACTCACCGACCTCCCGACTCACCAACCTCCCGACCTCCCGACTTACCGACCTCCCGACCTCCCGACCTCTCGACTCACCAACCTCCCGACCTCCCGACTCACCGACCTCCCGACTCACCGACCTCCCGACCTCCCGTCTCACCGACCTCCCGACCTCCCGACGCACCGACCTCCCGACCTCCCGACTTACTGATCTCCCGACTCACCGACCTCCCGACCTCCCGACTTACTGATCTCCCGACTCACCGACCTCCCGACCTCCCGGCTTACTGATCTCCCGACTCACCGACCTCCCGACCTCTCGACTAACCGACCTCCCCACCTCCCGACTCACCGTCCTCCCGACTCATCGTCATCCCGACCTTCCGACCCACCGACCTCCTGACCTTCTGACTCACCGACCTCCCGACCAACCGACCTCCTGACCTCCCGACTCACCGACCTCCCGAACTCCCGACCTCCCGACATCCCGACCTCCCTACTCACCGACCTGCCGACCCACCGACATCCCAACCTCCCGAATCACCGACCTCCCGACTCACCGACCTCCCGGCCTCCCAACTCACCGACCTCCCGACCTCCCGACTCACAGACCTCCCGACCTCCCGACCTCCCGACACACCGACCTCCCAACCTCCCGACTCACCGACCTCCCGAACTCACCGATCTCCCGACCTCCCGACCTCCCGACTCACCGACCTCCTGACCACCCAACTTACCAAGCTCCTGACTTCCCGACTCACCGACCTCCCAACTCACCGACTCACCGACCTCCCGACTCACCAACCTCCCGACCTACCGACTCACCGACCTCCCGATACACCGACCTCCTGACCTCCCAACTCACTAAGCTCCTGACTTCCCGACTCACCGACCTCCCAACTCACCGACTTCCCGAACTCCCGACTCACCAACCTCCCGACCTCCGACTCACCGACCTCCCGACCTCTCGACTCACCGACCTCCCGAACGCACCGACCTCCCGACCTCCCGACCTCCCGACTCACCGACCTCCTGACCTCCCAACTCACCAAGCTCCTTACTTCCCGACTCACCGACCTCCCAACTCACCAACCTCCCGACCTCCCAAATCACCGACCTCCCGACTCACCGACCTCCCGACCTCCCGACTCGCCGACCTCCTGACTCACCGACCTCCCGACCTCCCGACTCACCGGCCTCCCGTCCTCCCGACCTCACGACTCACCGACCTCCCGAACTGCCGACTCACCGACCTCCCGAACTCCCGACCTCCCGACTCACCGACCTCCCGACTCACCGACCTCCCGACTCCCCGACCTCCTGACCTCCCAACTCACCAAGCTCATGACTTCCCGACTCACCGACCTCCCAAGTCACCAACCTCCCGACCTCCCGACTCGCCAACCTCCTGACTCACCGACCTCCCGACCTCCCGACTCACCGACCTCCAGAACTCCCGACTCACCGACCTCCCGAACTCCCGACCTCCCGACTCACCGACCTCCCGACCTCCTGACTCACCGACCTCGTGACCTCCCGACTCACCGAACTCCCAACTCACCGACCTCCCGACCTCCCGAATCACCAAACTGCCGCCCTCCCGAACACCCGACCTCCCGACTCACCGACTCACCGACCTCCCGAGTCACTGACCGCCAGACTCACTGACCTCCCGACCTGCCGAGCTCCCGACTCACCGACATCCCGACCTCCCGACTCACTGACCTCCCGACTCACCGACCTCCCGACCTCCCGACTTACTGACCTCCCGACTCACCGACCTCCCGACCCTCCGACTAACCGACCTCCCGAACTCCCAACTCACCGACTTCCCGAACTCCCGACCTCCCGACCTCCCGACCTCCCGACTAACCGACCTCCTGACCTTCCGACTCACCGACCTCCCAATTCACCGACCTACCGACCTCCCAAATCACCGACCTCCCGACTCACTGACCTCCCAACTCACCGACCTCCCGACCTCCCGACTCACCAACCTACCGACCTCCCGACTCACCGACTCACCGACCTCCTGACCTCCCGACCTCCCGACTCACCGACATCCCGACTCACCGACCTCCCGACCTCCCGACCTCCCAACTCACCGACCTCCCGACCGCCCGACTTACTGACCTCCCGACTCACCGACATCCCGACCTCCCGACTCACCGACCTCCCGACTCACCGACCTCCCGACTCACCGACCTCCAGACTCACCGACCTCCCGTCCTCCCGACCTCCCGACTCACCGACCTCCCGACTCGCCGACCTCCCGACCTCCCGACTCACCGACCTCCCGACTCACCGACCTCCCGACCTCCCGACTCACCGACCTCCCGACCTCCCAACTCACCGACCTCCCGACTCACCGACCTCCCGACTCACCGACCTCCCGACCTCCTGACATCCCGACTCACCGACCTCCCAACTCACCGACCTCCCGACCTCCCGAATCACCAAACTGCCGCCCTCCCGAACACCCGACCTCCCGACTCACCGACTCACCGACCTCCCGAGTCACTGACCGCCAGACTCACTGACCTCCCGACCTGCCGAGCTCCCGACTCACCGACATCCCGACCTCCCGACTCACCGACCTCCCGACTCACCGACCTCCCGACCCCCCGACTTACTGACCTCCCGACTCACCGACCTCCCGACCTCCCGACTAACCGACCTCCCCAACTCCCGACTCACCGACATCCCGACCTCCCGACGCACCGACCTCCTGACCGCCCGACTCACCGACCTCCCGACCTCCCGACTCACCGACCTCCCAACTCACCGACCTCCCGACCTCCCAACTCACCGACCTCCCGACTCACCGACCTCCCGACCTCCCGACTCACCGACCTCCCGACTCACCGACCTCCCGAGCACCCGATCTCCCGACTCACCGACCTCCCGAACTCCCGACTCACCGACCTCCCGACCTCCCGACTCACCGACCTCCCCAACTCCCGACTCACCGATCTCCCGACTCACCGACCTCCTGACCTCCCGACTCACCGACCTCCCGACCTCCCGATTCACCGACTTCCCGACCTCTCGACTCACCGACCTCCCGACTGACCTACCTCCTGACCACCCGAATCACCGACCTCCCGACTCGCCGACCTCCCGACTCACCGACCTCCCGACCTCCCGACTCACCGACCTCCCGACTCACCGACCTCCCGACCTCCCGACTTACTGATCTCCCGACTCACCGACCTCCCGACCTCCTGACTTACTGATCTCCCGACTAACCGACCTCTCCACCTCCCGACTCACCGTCCTCCCGACTCACCGTCATCCCGACCTCCCGACCTACCGACCTCCTGACCTTCTGACTCACCGACCTCCCGACCAACCGACCTCCTGACCTCCTGACTCACCGACCTCCCGACCTGTCGACCTCCCGACGTCCCGACCTCCGTACTCACCGACCTGGCGACCCACCGACATCTCGACTCACCGACCTGCCGACCCACCGACATCCCAACTCACCGACCTCCCGACTCACCGACCTCCCGACTCACCGACCTCCCGACTCACCGACCTCCCGACTCACCGACAACCCGACTCACCGACCTCCCGACTCACCGACAACCCGACTCACCGACCTCCCGACTCACCGACAACCCGACTCACCGACCTCCCGACTCACCGACCTCCCGACTCACAGACCTCCCGACTCACCGACCTCCCGACTCACAGACCTCCCGACTCACAGACCTCCTGATTCACCGACCTCCCGACTCACAGACCTCCCGACCTCCTGACTCACCGACCTCCCGACTCACAGACCTCCCGACTCACCGACCTCCTGACTCACCGACCTCCCGACTCACCGACCTCCCGACTCACCGACCTCCCGACTCACCGACCTCCCGACTCACCGACAACCCGACTCACCGACCTCCCGACTCACCGACCTCCCGACTCACCGACCTCCCGACTCACCGACCTCCCGACTCACCGACCTCCCGACTCACCGACCTCCCGACTCACCGACAACCCGACTCACCGACCTCCCGACTCACCGACCTCCCGACTTACCGACCTCCCGACTCACCGACCTCCCGACTCACCGACCTCCCGACTCACCGACCTCCCGACTCACCGACCTCCCGACTCACCGACAACCCGACTCACCGACCTCCCGACTCACCGACCTCCCGACTCACCGACCTCCCGACTCACCGACAACCCGACTCACCAACCTCCCGACTCACCGACAACCCGACTCACCAACCTCCCGACTCACCGATCTCCCGACCTCCCGACTCACCGACCTCCCGACTCACCGACCTCCCGACTCACCGACCTCCCGACTCACCGACAGCCGACTCACCGACCTCCCGACTCACCGACCTACCGACCTCCCGACTCACTGACCTCCCGACCTCCCAACTCACCGACCTCCCGACCTCCCGACTCACAGACCTCCCGACTCACAGACCTCCCAACCTCCCGACTCACCGACCTCCCGACTCACCGACCTCCCAACTCACCAATCTCCCGACCTCCCGACTCACCGACCTCCCGACCTCCGACTCACCGACCTCCCGACCTCCCGACTCACCGACCTCCCGAACTCACCGACCTCCCGACCTCCCGACCTCCCGACTCACCGACCTCCTGACCTCCCAACGCACCAAGCTCCTGATTTCCCGACTCACCGACCTCCCAACTCACCGACCTCCCGACCTACCAAATCACCGACCTCCCAACTCACCAACCTCCTGACCTCCCAAATCACCGATCTCCCAACTCACCAAACTCCCGACCTCCCAAATCAACGACCTCCCGACTCACCGACCTCCCGACCTCCCGACTCGCCCTCCTCCTGACTCACCGATCTCCGGACCTCCCGACTCACCGACCTCTCGACTCACCGACCTCCCGACCTCCCGACTCACCGACCTCCCGACTCACCGACCTCCCGACCTCCCGACTCACCGACCTCCCGACTCACCGTCCTCCCGACCTCCCAACTCACCGACTTCCCGAACTCCCGACCTCCCGACCTCCCGACCTCCCGACTAACCGACCTCCTGACCTCCCGACTCACCGACCTCCCAATTCACCGCCCTACCGACCTCCCAAATCACCGACCTCCCGACTCACTGGCCTCCCAACTCACCGACCTCCCGACCTCCCGACTCACCAACCTACCGACTTCCCGACTCACCGACTCACCGACCTCCCGAATCACTGACCTCCGGACTCAATGACCTCCCGACCTCCCGACCTCCCGACTCACCGACATCCCGACTCACCGACCTCCCGACCGCCCGACTTACTGACCTCCCGACTCACCGACATCCCGACCTCCCGACTCACCGACCTCCCGAATCACTGACCTCCGGACTCAATGACCTCCCGACCTCCCGACCTCCCGACTCACCGACATCCCGACCTCCCGACTCAACGACCTCCCGACTCACCGACCTCCCGACTCACCGACCTCCCGACCTCCCGACCTCCCGTCCTCCCGACCTCCCGACTCACCGACCTCCCGACTCACCGACCTCCCGACTCACCGACCTCCCGACTCACCGACCTCCCGACTCACCGACCTCCCGACTCACCGACCTCCCGACTCACCGACATCCCGACTCACCGACCTCCCGACCGCCCGACTTACTGACCTCCCGACACACCGACATCCCGACATCCCGACTCACCGACCTCCCGACCGCCCGACTTACTGACCTCCCGACTCGCCGACCTACCGACCTCCCGACTCGCCGACCTCCCGACCTCCCGACTCACCGACCTCCAGACTCACCGACCTCCCGACCTCCCGACTCACCGACCTCCCGACTTCCCAACTCACCGACCTCCCGGCTCACCGACCTCCCGACTCACCGACCTCCCGACCTCCTGACATCCCGACTCACCGACCTCCCAACTCACCGACCTCCCGGCTCACCGACCTCCCGACTCACCGACCTCCCGACCTCCTGACATCCCGACTCACCGACCTCCCGACTCACCGACTCACCGACCTCCCGAGTCACTGACCGCCAGACTCACTGACCTCCCGACCTGCCGAGCTCCCGACTCACCGACATCCCGACCTCCCGACTCACTGACCTCCTGACTCACCGACCTCCCGACCTCCCGACTAACCGACCTGCCCAACTCCCGACTCACCGACCTCCCGACCTCCCGACTCACCGACCTCCTAACTCACCGACCTCCCGACTCACCGACCTCCCGACCTCCTGACTCACCGACCTCCCAACTCACCGACCTCCCGAGCACCCGACCTCCCGACTCGCCGACCTCCCGACCTCCCGACTCACCGACCTCCCGACTCACCGACCTCCCGACCTCCCGACTCACCGACCTCCCGACCTCCCAACTCACCGACCTCCCGGCTCACCGACCTCCCGACTCACCGACCTCCCGACCTCCTGACATCCCGACTCACCGACCTCCCAACTCACCGACCTCCCGACCTCCCGAATCACCAAACTGCCGCCCTCCCGAACACCCGACCTCCCGACTCACCGACTCACCGACCTCCCGAGTCACTGACCGCCAGACTCACTGACCTCCCGACCTGCCGAGCTCCCGACTCACCGACATCCCGACCTCCCGACTCACCGACCTCCCGACTCACCGACCTCCCGACCTCCCGACTTACTGACCTCCCGACTCACCGACCTCCCGACCTCCCGACTAACCGACCTCCCCAACTCCCGACTCACCGACATCCCGACCTCCCGACGCACCGACCTCCTGACCGCCCGACTCACCGACCTCCCGACCTCCCGACTCACCGACCTCCCAACTCACCGACCTCCCGACTCACCGACCTCCCGACCTCCCGACTCACCGACCTCCCGACTCACCGACCTCCCGAGCACCCGATCTCCCGACTCACCGACCTCCCGAACTCCCGACTCACCGACCTCCCGACCTCCCGACTCACCGACCTCCCCAACTCCCGACTCACCGATCTCCCGACTCACCGACCTCCTGACCTCCCGACTCACCGACCTCCCGACCTCCCGATTCACCGACTTCCCGACCTCTCGACTCACCGACCTCCCGACTGACCTACCTCCTGACCACCCGAATCACCGACCTCCCGACTCGCCGACCTCCCGACTCACCGACCTCCCGACCTCCCAACTCACCGACCTCCCGACTCACCGACCTCCCGACCTCCCGACTTACTGATCTCCCGACTCACCGACCTCCCGACCTCCTGACTTACTGATCTCCCGACTAACCGACCTCCCCACCTCCCGACTCACCGTCCTCCCGACTCACCGTCATCCCGACCTCCCGACCTACCGACCTCCTGACCTTCTGACTCACCGACCTCCCGACCAACCGACCTCCTGACCTCCCGACTCACCGACCTCCCGACCTGTCGACCTCCCGACGTCCCGACCTCCGTACTCACCGACCTGCCGACCCACCGACATCCCGACTCACCGACCTGCCGACCCACCGACATCCCGACTCACCGACCTCCCGACTCACCGACCTCCCGACTCACCGACAACCCGACTCACCGACCTCCCGACTCACCGACAACCCGACTCACCGACCTCCCGACTCACCGACAACCCGACTCACCGACCTCCCGACTCACCGACCTCCCGACTCACAGACCTCCCGACTCACCGACCTCCCGACTCACCGACCTCCTGATTCACCGACCTCCCGACTCACAGACCTCCCGACCTCCTGACTCACCGACCTCCCGACTCACAGACCTCCCGACTCACCGACCTCCCGACTCACCGACCTCCCGACTCACCGACCTCCCGACTCACCGACCTCCCGACTCACCGACCTCCCGACTCACCGACAACCCGACTCACCGACCTCCCGACTCACCGACAACCCGACTCACCGACCTCCCGACTCACCGAACTCCCGACTCACCGACCTCCCGACTCACCGACCTCCCGACTCACCGACCTCCCGACTCACCGACCTCCCGACTCACCGACCTCCCGACTCACCGACAACCCGACTCACCGACCTCCCGACTCACCGACCTCCCGACTCACCGACCTCCCGACTCACCGACCTCCCGACTCACCGACCTCCCGATTCACCGACAACCCGACTCACCGACCTCCCGACTCACCGACCTCCCGACTCACCGACCTCCCGACTCACCGACAACCCGACTCACCAACCTCCCGACCTCCCGACTCACCGACCTCCCGACCTGTCGACCTCCCGACTCACCGACCTGCCGACCCACCGACAGCCGACTCACCGACCTCCCGACTCACCGACCTCCCGACTCACCGACCTCCCGACTCACCGACAGCCGACTCACCGACCTCCCGACTCACCGACCTACCGACCTCCCGACTCACTGACCTCCCGACCTCCCAACTCACCGACCTCCCGACCTCCCGACTCACAGACCTCCCGACTCACAGACCTCCCAACCTCCCGACTCACCGACCTCCCGACTCACCGACCTTCCAACTCACCAATCTCCCGACCTCCCGACTCACCGACCTCCCGACCTCCGACTCACCGACCTCCCGACCTCCCGACTCACCGACCTCCCGAACTCACCGACCTCCCGACCTCCCGACCTCCCGACTCACCGACCTCCTGACCTCCCAACTCACCAAGCTCCTGATTTCCCGACTCACCGACCTCCCAACTCACCGACCTCCCGACCTCCCAAATCACCGATCTCCCAACTCACCAACCTCCCGACCTCCCAAATCAACGACCTCCCGACTCACCGACCTCCCGACCTCCCGACTCGCCGACCTCCTGACTCACCGATCTCCGGACCTCCCGACTCACCGACCTCCCGACTCACCGACCTCCCGACCTCCCGACTCACCGACCTCCCGACTCACCGACCTCCCGACCTCCCGACTCACCGACCTCCCGACTCACCGTCCTCCCGACCTCCCAACTCACCGACTTCCCGAACTCCCGACCTCCCGACCTCCCGACCTCCCGACTAACCGACCTCCTGACCTCCCGACTCACCGACCTCCCAATTCACCGCCCTACCGACCTCCCAAATCACCGACCTCCCGACTCACTGGCCTCCCAACTCACCGACCTCCCGACCTCCCGACTCACCAACCTACCGACCTCCCGACTCACCGACTCACCGACCTCCCGAATCACTGACCTCCGGACTCAATGACCTCCCGACCTCCCGACATCCCGACTCACCGACCTCCCGACCGCCCGACTTACTGACCTCCCGACTCACCGACATCCCGACCTCCCGACTCAACGACCTCCCGACTCACCGACCTCCCGACTCACCGACCTCCCGACCTCCCGACCTCCCGTCCTCCCGACCTCCCGACTCACCGACCTCCCGACTCACCGACCTCCTGACTCACCGACTCACCGACCTCCCGACTCACCGACCTCCCGACTCACCGACCTCCCGACTCACCGACCTCCAGACTCACCGACCTCCCGACCTCCTGACATCCCGACTCACCGACCTCCCAACTCACCGACCTCCCGGCTCACCGACCTCCCGACTCACCGACCTCCCGACCTCCTGACATCCCGACTCACCGACCTCCCGACTCACCGACTCACCGACCTCCCGAGTCACTGACCGCCAGACTCACTGACCTCCCGACCTGCCGAGCTCCCGACTCACCGACATCCCGACCTCCCGACTCACTGACCTCCTGACTCACCGACCTCCCGACCTCCCGACTAACCGACCTGCCCAACTCCCGACTCACCGACCTCCCGACCTCCCGACTCACCGACCTCCTAACTCACCGACCTCCCGACTCACCGACCTCCCGACCTCCTGACTCACCGACCTCCCAACTCACCGACCTCCCGAGCACCCGACCTCCCGACTCGCCGACCTCCCGACCTCCCGACTCACCGACCTCCCGACTCACCGACCTCCCGACCTCCCGACTCACCGACCTCCCGACCTCCCAACTCACCGACCTCCCGACCTCCTGACATCCCGACTCACCGACCTCCCAACTCACCGACCTCCCGACCTCCCGAATCACCAAACTGCCGCCCTCCCGAACACCCGACCTCCCGACTCACCGACTCACCGACCTCCCGAGTCACTGACCGCCAGACTCACTGACCTCCCGACCTGCCGAGCTCCCGACTCACCGACATCCCGACCTCCCGACTCACCGACCTCCCGACTCACCGACCTCCCGACCTCCAGACTTACTGACCTCCCGACTCACCGACCTCCCGACCTCCCGACTAACCGACCTCCCCAACTCCCGACTCACCGACATCCCGACCTCCCGACGCACCGACCTCCTGACCGCCCGACTCACCGACCTCCCGACCTCCCGACTCACCGACCTCCCAACTCACCGACCTCCCGACTCACCGACCTCCCGACCTCCCGACTCACCGACCTCCCGACTCACCGACCTCCCGAGCACCCGATCTCCCGACTCACCGACCTCCCGAACTCCCGACTCACCGACCTCCCGACCTCCCGACTCACCGACCTCCCCAACTCCCGACTCACCGATCTCCCGACTCACCGACCTCCTGACCTCCCGACTCACCGACCTCCCGACCTCCCGATTCACCGACTTCCCGACCTCTCGACTCACCGACCTCCCGACTGACCTACCTCCTGACCACCCGAATCACCGACCTCCCGACTCACCGACCTCCCGACCTCCCGACTTACTGATCTCCCGACTCACCGACCTCCCGACCTCCTGACTTACTGATCTCCCGACTAACCGACCTCCCCACCTCCCGACTCACCGTCCTCCCGACTCACCGTCATCCCGACCTCCCGACCTACCGACCTCCTGACCTTCTGACTCACCGACCTCCCGACCAACCGACCTCCTGACCTCCCGACTCACCGACCTCCCGACCTGTCGACCTCCCGACGTCCCGACCTCCGTACTCACCGACCTGCCGACCCACCGACATCCCGACTCACCGACCTGCCGACCCACCGACATCCCGACTCACCGACCTCCCGACTCACCGACCTCCCGACTCACCGACAACCCGACTCACCGACCTCCCGACTCACCGACAACCCGACTCACCGACCTCCCGACTCACCGACAACCCGACTCACCGACCTCCCGACTCACCGACCTCCCGACTCACAGATCTCCCGACTCACCGACCTCCCGACTCACCGACCTCCTGATTCACCGACCTCCCGACTCACAGACCTCCCGACCTCCTGACTCACCGACCTCCCGACTCACAGACCTCCCGACTCACCGACCTCCCGACTCACCGACCTCCCGACTCACCGACCTCCCGACTCACCGACCTCCCGACTCACCGACCTCCCGACTCACCGACCTCCCGACTCACCGACCTCCCGACTCACCGACAACCCGACTCACCGACCTCCCGAATCACCGAACTCCCGACTCACCGACCTCCCGACTCACCGACCTCCCGACTCACCGACCTCCCGACTCACCGACCTCCCGACTCACCGACCTCCCGACTCACCGACAACCCGACTCACCGACCTCCCGACTCACCGACCTCCCGACTCACCGACCTCCCGACTCACCGACCTCCCGACTCACCGACCTCCCGACTCACCGACCTCCCGACTCACCGACAACCCGACTCACCGACCTCCCGACTCACCGACCTCCCGACTCACCGACCTCCCGACTCACCGACAACCCGACTCACCAACCTCCCGACCTCCCGACTCACCGACCTCCCGACCTGTCGACCTCCCGACTCACCGACCTGCCGACCCACCGACAGCCGACTCACCGACCTCCCGACTCACCGACCTCCCGACTCACCGACCTCCCGACTCACCGACAGCCGACTCACCGACCTCCCGACTCACCGACCTACCGACCTCCCGACTCACTGACCTCCCGACCTCCCAACTCACCGACCTCCCGACCTCCCGACTCACAGACCTCCCGACTCACAGACCTCCCAACCTCCCGACTCACCGACCTCCCGACTCACCGACCTCCCAACTCACCAATCTCCCGACCTCCCGACTCACCGACCTCCCGACCTCCGACTCACCGACCTCCCGACCTCCCGACTCACCGACCTCCCGAACTCACCGACCTCCCGACCTCCCGACCTCCCGACTCACCGACCTCCTGACCTCCCAACTCACCAAGCTCCTGATTTCCCGACTCACCGACCTCCCAACTCACCGACCTCCCGACCTCCCAAATCACCGATCTCCCAACTCACCAACCTCCCGACCTCCCAAATCAACGACCTCCCGACTCACCGACCTCCCGACCTCCCGACTCGCCGACCTCCTGACTCACCGATCTCCGGACCTCCCGACTCACCGACCTCCCGACTCACCGACCTCCCGACCTCCCGACCTCCCGACTCACCGACCTCCCGACCTCCCGACTCACCGACCTCCCGACTCACCATCCTCCCGACCTCCCAACTCACCGACTTCCCGAACTCCCGACCTCCCGACCTCCCGACCTCCCGACTAACCGACCTCCTGACCTCCCGACTCACCGACCTCCCAATTCACCGCCCTACCGACCTCCCAAATCACCGACCTCCCGACTCACTGGCCTCCCAACTCACCGACCTCCCGACCTCCCGACTCACCAACCTACCGACCTCCCGACTCACCGACTCACCGACCTCCCGAATCACTGACCTCCGGACTCAATGACCTCCCGACCTCCCGACATCCCGACTCACCGACCTCCCGACCGCCCGACTTACTGACCTCCCGACTCACCGACATCCCGACCTCCCGACTCAACGACCTCCCGACTCACCGACCTCCCGACTCACCGACCTCCCGACCTCCCGACCTCCCGTCCTCCCGACCTCCCGACTCACCGACCTCCCGACTCACCGACCTCCTGACTCACCGACTCACCGACCTCCCGACTCACCGACCTCCCCACTCACCGACCTCCCGACTCACCGACCTCCCGACTCACCGACCTCCAGACTCACTGATCTCCCGTCCTCCCGACCTCTCGACTCGCCGACCTACCGACCTCCCGACTCGCCGACCTCCCGACCTCCCGACTCACCGACCTCCCGACCTCCCGACTCACCGACCTCCCGACTTCCCAACTCACCGACCTCCCGGCTCACCGACCTCCCGACTCACCGACCTCCCGACCTCCTGACATCCCGACTCACCGACCTCCCAACTCACCGACCTCCCGGCTCACCGACCTCCCGACTCACCGACCTCCCGACCTCCTGACATCCCGACTCACCGACCTCCCGACTCACCGACTCACCGACCTCCCGAGTCACTGACCGCCAGACTCACTGACCTCCCGACCTGCCGAGCTCCCGACTCACCGACATCCCGACCTCCCGACTCACCGACCTCCTAACTCACCGACTTCCCGACTCACCGACCTCCCGACCTCCCGACTCACCGACCTCCCGACTCACCGACCTCCCGAGCACCCGATCTCCCGACTCACCGACCTCCCGACCTCCCGACTCACCGACCTCCCGACTCACCAACCTCCCGAGCACCCGATCTCCCGACTCACCGACCTCCCGAACTCCCGACTCACCAACCTCCCGATCTCCCGACTCACCGACCCACCGACCTCCCGACCTCCCGACCTCCCGACTCACCGACCTCCCGACTCACCGACCTACCGACCTCCCGACCTCCCGACTCACCGACCTCCCGACTCACCGACCTCCCGAGCACCCGACCTCCCGATGCACCGACCTCCCGAACTCCCGACTCAACGACATCCCGAATGAACGACCTCCCAACTCACCGACCTCCCGACCTCCCGACTCACCAACCTCCCGACCTCCCGACTCACCGACCTACCGACCTACCGACCTCCCAACCTCCCGACTCACTGACGTCCCGACTGACCGACCTCCTGACCTCCCGACTCACCGACCTCCCGACCTCCTGACTCAACGACCTCCCGACTCACCGACATTTCGACCTCCCGACTCACCGACCTCCCGACTCACTGACCTCCCGACCTCCCAACCCACCGACCTCCCGACTCACCGACATCCCGACCTCCCGACTCACCGACCTCCCACCTCACCGACTTCCCGACCTCCCGACTTACTGACCTCCCGACTCACCGACATCCCGACCTCGCGACTCACCGACCTCCCGACTCACCGTCCTCCCGACCTCCCGACCTCCCGACTCACCGACCTCCCGACCTCCCGACTCACCGACATCCAGACTCACCGATCTCCCGACTCAGCGACCTCCCGACTCATCGACCGCCCGACCTCCCGACTCACTGGCCACCTGTCCTCCCAACTCACCGACCTCCCAACTCACCGACCTCCCGACTCACCGACCTCCCGACTCATCGACCGCCCGACCTCCCGACTCACTGACCACCTGTCCTCCCAACTCACCGACCTCCCGACTCACCGACCTCCCGACTCATCGACCGCCCGACCTCCCGACTCACCGACCTCCCAACTCACCGACCTCCCGACTCACCGACCTCCTGACTCATCGACCGCCCGACCTCCCGACTCACTGACCACCTGTCCTCCCAACTCACCGACCTCCCGACTCACCGACCTCCCAACTCACCGACCTCCCGACTCACCGACCTCCCAACCTCCCGACTCACCGACCTGCCGACGTCCCGACCCACCGACCTCCCGAATCACTGACCGCCGGACTCACTGACCTCCCTACCTTCCGACCCACCGACCTCCCAACTCACCGACATCCCGACTTACTGACCTCCCGACTCACCGACATCCCGACCTCCCAACTCACCGATCTCCCGACTCACCGACATCCCGACCTCCCGACCCACCGACCTCCTGACCTCCCGACTCACCGACCTCCTGACCGACCAACCTCCTGTCCTCCCGACTCACCGACTTCCCGACCTCCCGACTCACCGACCTCCCGACTCACCGACATTTCGACCTCCCGACTCACCGACCTCCCGACTCACTGACCTCCCGACCTCCCAACCCACCGACCTCCCGACTCACCGACATCCCGACCTCCCGACTCACCGACCTCCCACCTCACCGACTTCCCGACCTCCCGACTCACCGACCTCCCAACCTCCCGACTCACCGACCTCCCAACCCACCGACCTCCCGACTCACCGACATCCCGAACTCCCGACTCACCGACTTCCCGACCTCCCGACTTACTGACCTCCCGACTCACCGACATCCCGACCTCGCGACTCACCGACCTCCCGACTCACTGACCTCCCGACCTCCCAATCCACCGACCTCCCCACCTCCCAACTCACCGATCTCCCGACTCATCGACATCCCGACCTCCCGACCCTCCGACCTCCTGACCTCCCGACTCACCGACCTCCTGACCGACCAACCTCCTGTCCTCCCGACTCACCGACATCACGACCTCCCGACCCACCGACCTCCTGACCTCTCGACTCACCGACCTCCCTACACACCGACCTGCCAATTCACCGACCTCCCAACCCACCAACCTCCCGACGTCCCGACCTCCTGACCTTCCGACTCACCGACCACCCGAATCACTGACTGCCGGACTCACTGACCTCCCGACCTCCCAACCCACCGACCTCACGACTCACCGACATCCCGACCTCCCGACTCACCGACCTCCCGACTCACCGACATCCCGACCTCCCGACTCACCGACTTCCCGACTCACTGACCTCCCGACCTCCCAACCCACCGACCTCCTGACTCACCGACTTCCCGACCTCCCGACTTACTGACCTCCCGACTCACCGACATCCCGACCTCCCGACTCACCGACCTCCCGACTCACCGACCTCCCGACCTCGCGACTAACCGCCCTCCCCAACTCCCAACTCACCGATCTCCCGACTCACCGACATCCCGACCTCCCGACCCACCGACCTCCTGACCTCCCGACTCACCGACCTCCTGACCGACCAACCTCCTGTCCTCCCGACTCACCGACATCCCGACCTCCCGACCCACCGACCTCCTGACCTCTCGACTCACCGACCTCCCGACCTGCCGACGTCCCGACCTCGCTACACACCGACCTGCCAATCCACCGACCTCCCAACTCACCGACCTCCCGACCTCTCGACTCACCGACCTCCCGACCTGCCGACGTCCCGACCTCGCTACACACCGACCTGCCAATCCACCGACCTCCCAACTCACCGACATCCCGACCTCCCGACCCACCGACCTCCTGACCTCTCGACTCACCGACCTCCCGACCTGCCGACGTCCCGACCTCGCTACACACCGACCTGCCAATCCACCGACCTCCCAACTCACCGAACTCCCGACCTCCCGACTCACCGACCTCCCAACTCACCGCCCTCCCGACCTCCCGACTCACCGACCTCCCAACTCACCGCCCTCCCGACCTCCCGACTCACCGAACTCCCGACCTCCCGACTCACCGACCTCCCGACCTCCCCACTCACCGCCCTTCCGACCTCCCAACTCACCAGCCTCCCCACTCACCGACCTCCCGACCTCCCGAATCACCGACCACCCGACTCACCGACCTCCCGACCTCCCGACCTCTCGAATCACCGACCTCCCGACCTCCCGACCTCCCGACTCACCGACTTCCCGACCTCCCGACTCAGCAACCTCCCGACCTCCCGACTCACCGACCTCCCGACTCACCCACTTCCTGACATCCTGACTCACTGACGTCACGAATGACCGACCTCCCGACCTCCCGACCGCCCGACTCACTGACCTCCCGACTCACCTTCCTCCCGACCTCCCGACGAACCGACCTCCCCACCTCCCGACTCACCGACCTCCCAACCCACCGGCATCCCGACCTCCCGACCCACCGACCTCCTGACCTCCCGGCTCACCGACCTCCCAACCCACCGGCATCCCGACATCCCGACCCACCTACCTCCTGACCTCCCGGCTCACCGACCTCCTGACCTACCGACCTCCCGACCTCCCGACTCACCGACCTCCCGACCTCCCGACTCACCGACCTACCGACCTACCGACCTCCCAACCTCCCGACTCACTGACGTCCCGACTGACCGACCTCCCGACCTCCCGACTCACCGACCTCCCGACCTCCTGACTCAACGACCTCCCGACTCACCGATCTCCCGACCTCCCAACTCACCGACCTCCCGACTCACCGACCTCCCGACCTCCCGACTCACCGACCTCCCGACTCACCGACCTCCCGAGCACCCGATCTCCCGACTCACCGACCTCCCGAACTCCCGACTCACCAACCTCCCGACCTCCCGACTCACCGACCCACCGACCTCCCGACCTCCCGACCTCCCGACTCACCGACCTCCCGACTCACCGACCTCCCGAGCACCCGACCTCCCGATGCACCAACCTCCCGAACTCCCGACTCAACGACATCCCGACTGAACGACCTCCCAACTCACCGACCTCCCGACCTCCCGACTCACCAACCTCCCGACCTCCCGACTCACCGACCTACCGACCTACCGACCTCCCAACCTCCCGACTCACTGACGTCCCGACTGACCGACCTCCAGACCTCCCGACTCACCGACCTCCCGACCTCCTGACTCAACGACCTCCCGACTCACCGATCTCCCGACCTCACGACTCACTGACCTCCCGACTCACCGACCTCCCGACCTCCCGACCTCCCGACCTCCCGACTCACCGACCTCCCGACCTACCGACTCACCAAGATCCCGACCTCCCGACTCACCGACATCCAGACTCAGCGACCTCCCAACTCACCGACCTCCCGACTCACCGACCTCCCGACTCACCGACCTCCCGACTCACTGACCACCTGTCCTCCCAACTCACCGACCTCCCAACTCACCGACCTCCCGACTCACCGACCTCCCGACTCAGCGACCTCCCAACTCACCGACCTCCCAACCTCCCGACTCACCGACCTGCCGACGTCCCGACCCACCGACCTCCCGAATCGCTGACCGCCGGACTCACTGACCTCCCTACCTCCCGACCCACCGACCTCCCAACTCACCGACATCCCGAGCTCCCGATTCACCGACCTCCCGACCTCCTCAATAACCAACCTCCCGAATCACCGACCTCCCAACCCACCAACCTCCCGACGTCCCGACCTCCTGACCTCCCGACTCACCGACCACCCGAATCACTGACTGCCGGACTCACTGACCTCCCGACCTCCCAACCCACCGACCTCCCGACTCACCGACATCCCGACCTCCCGACTCACCGACCTCCCGACTCACCGACTTCCTGACCTCCCGACTCACCGACCTCCCGACTCACCGTCATTTCGACCTCCCGACTCACCGACCTCCCGACTCACTGACCTCCCGACCTCCCAACCCACCGACCTCCCGACTCACCGACATCCCGACCTCCCGACTCACCGACCTCCCGACTCACCGACTTCCCGACCTCCCGACTCACCGACATCCGGACTCACCGACATTTCGACCTCCCGACTCACCGACCTCCCGACTCACTGACCTCCCGACCTCCCAACCCACCGACCTCCCGACTCACCGACATCCCGACCTCCCGACTCACCGACCTCCCGACTCACCGACTTCCCGACCTCCCGACTCACCGACATCCGGACTCACCGACATTTCGACCTCCCGACTCACCGACCTCCCGACTCACTGACCTCCCGACCTCACAACCCACCGACCTCCCGACTCACTGACCTCCCGACCTCACAACCCACCGACCTCCCGTCTCACCGACATCCCGACTCACCGACCTCCCGACTCACCGACATCCCGATCTCCCGACTCACCGACCTCCCGACTCACCGACCTCCCGACTCACTGACCTCCCGACCTCCCAATCCACCGACCTCCCGACTCACTGACCTCCCGACCTCCCAATCCACCGACCTCCCCACCTCCCAACTCACCGATCTCCCGACTCACCGACATCCCGACCTCCCGACCCACCGACCTCCTGACCTCCCGACTCACCGACCTCCTGACCGACCAACCTCCTGTCCTCCCGACTCACCGACATCACGACCTCCCGACCCACCGACCTCCTGACCTCTCGACTCACCGACCTCCCTACACACCGACCTGCCAATTCACCGACCTCCCAACCCACCAACCTCCCGACGTCCCGACCTCCTGACCTCCCGACTCACCGACCACCCGAATCACTGACTGCCGGACTCACTGACCTCCCGACCTCCCAACCCACCGACCTCCCGACTCACCGACTCACCGACCTCCCGAATCACTGACCTCCGGACTCAATGACCTCCCGACCTCCCGACCTCCCGACTCACCGACATCCCGACTCACCGACCTCCCGACCGCCCGACTTACTGACCTCCCGACTCACCGACATCCCGACCTCCCGACTCACCGACCTCCAGACTCACCGACCTCCCGTCCTCCCGACTCACCGACCTCCCGACTCACCGACATCCCGACCTCCCGACTCACCGACCTCCCGACTCACCGACCTCCCGACCTCCCGACTCACCGACCTCCCGACTCAACGACCTCCCGACTCACCGACCTCCCGACCTCCCGACTCACCGACCTCCCGACTCACCGACCTCCCGACTCACCGACCTCCAGACTCACCGACCTCCCGTCCTCCCGACTCACCGACCTCCCGACTCACCGACATCCCGACCTCCCGACTCACCGACCTCCCGACTCACCGACCTCCCGACTCACCGACCTCCAGACTCAGCGACCTCCCGTCCTCTCGACCTCCCGACTCACCGACCTCCAGACTCACTGACCTCCCGTCCTCCCGACCTCCCGACTCGCCGACCTACCGACCTCCCGACTCGCCGACCTACCGACCTCCCGACTCGCCGACCTCCCGACCTCCCGACTCACCGACCTCCAGACTCACCGACCTCCCAACCTCCCGACTCACCGACCTCCCGACTTCCCAACTCACCGACCTCCCGGCTCACCGACCTCCCGACTCACCGACCTCCCGACCTCCTGACATCCCGACTCACCGACCTCCCGACCTCCCGACTCACCGACCTCCCGACTTCCCAACTCACCGACCTCCCGACTCACCGACTCACCGACCTCCCGAGTCACTGACCGCCAGACTCACTGACCTCCCGACCTGCCGAGCTCCCGACTCACCGACATCCCGACCTCCCGACTCACTGACCTCCTGACTCACCGACCTCCCGACCTCCCGACTTACTGACCTCCCGACTCACCGACCTCCCGACCTCCCGACTAACCGACCTGCCCAACTCCCGACTCACCGACCTCCCGACCTCCCGACTCACCGACCTCCTAACTCACCGACCTCCCGACTCACCGACCTCCCGACCTCCCGACTCACCGACCTCCCGACTCACCGACCTCCCGAGCACCCGATCTCCCGACTCACCGACCTCCCGACCTCCCGACTCACCGACCTCCCGACTCACCGACCTCCCGAGCACCCGACCTCCCGACTCGCCGACCTCCCGACCTCCCGACTCACCGACCTCCCGACTCACCAACCTCCCGATCTCCCGACTCACCGACCCACCGACCTCCCGACCTCCCGACCTCCCGACTCACCGACCTCCCGACTCACCGACCTACCGACCTCCCGACCTCCCGACTCACCGACCTCCCGACTCACCGACCTCCCGAGCACCCGACCTCCCGATGCACCGACCTCCCGAACTCCCGACTCAACGACATCCCGACTGAACGACCTCCCAACTCACCGACCTCCCGACCTCCCGACTCACCAACCTCCCGACCTCCCGACTCACCGACCTACCGACCTACCGACCTCCCAACCTCCCGACTCACTGACGTCCCGACTCACCGACCTCCCGACCTCCCGACTCACCGACCTCCCGACCTCCTGACTCAACGACCTCCCGACTCACCGACCTCCCGACCTCCTGACTCAACGACCTCCCGACTCACCGATCTCCCGACCTCCCGACTCACTGACCTCCCGACTCACCGACCACCCGACCTCCCGACCTCCCGACCTCCCGACTCACCGACCTCCCGACCTCCCGACTCACCAAGATCCCGACCTCCCGACTCACCGACCTCCCGACTCACCGTCCTCCCGACCTCCCGACCCCCCGACTCACCGACCTCCCGACCTCCCGACTCACCGACCTCCCGACCTCCCGACTCACCGTCCTCCCGACCTCCCGACCTCCCGACTCACCGACCTCCCGACCTCCCGACTCACCGACCTCCCGACATCCAGACTCACCGATCTCCCGACTCACTGACCACCTGTCCTCCCAACTCACCGACCTCCCGACTCAGCGACCTCCCAACTCACCGACCTCCCAACTCACCGACCTCCCGTCTCAGCGACCTCCCAACTCACCGACCTCCCAACTCACCGACCTCCCGACTCACCGACCTCCCGACTCACCGACCGCCCGACCTCCCGACTCACTGACCACCTGTCCTCCCAACTCACCGACCTCCCGACTCACCGACCTCCCAACTCACCGACCTCCCGACTCACCGACCTCCCAACCTCCCGACTCACCGACCTGCCGACGTCCCGACCCACCGACCTCCCGAATCACTGACCGCCGGACTCACTGACCTCCCTACCTTCCGACCCACCGACCTCCCAACTCACCGACATCCCGACCTCCCGACTCACCGACCTCCCGACCTCCTCAATCACCAACCTCCCGAATCACCGACCTCCCAACCCACCAACCTCCCGACGTCCCGACCTCCTGACCTCCCGACTCACCGACCACCCGAATCACTGACTGCCGGACTCACTGACCTCCCGACCTCCCAACCCACCGACCTCCCGACTCACCGACATCCCGACCTCCCGACTCACCGACCTCCCGACTCACCGACCTCCCGACTCACCGACATTTCGACCTCCCGACTCACCGACCTCCCGACTCACTGACCTCCCGACCTCCCAACCCACCGACCTCCCGACTCACCGACATCCCGACCTCCCGACTCACCGACCTCCCAACTCACCGACTTCCCGACCTCCCGACTTACTGACCTCCCGACTCACCGACATCCCGACCTCCCAACTCACCGATCTCCCGACTCACCGACATCCTGACCTCCCGACCCACCGACCTCCTGACCTCCCGACTCACCGACCTCCTGACCGACCAACCTCCTGTCCTCCCGACTCACCGACTTCCCGACCTCCCGACTCACTGACCTCCCGACCTCCCAATCCACCGACCTCCCCACCTCCCAACTCACCGATCTCCCGACTCATCGACATCCCGACCTCCCGACCCACCGACCTCCTGACCTCCCGACTCACCGACCTCCTGACCGACCAACCTCCTGTCCTCCCGACTCACCGACATCACGACCTCCCGACCCACCGACCTCCTGACCTCTCGACTCACCGACCTCCCTACACACCGACCTGCCAATTCACCGACCTCCCAACCCACCAACCTCCCGACGTCCCGACCTCCTGACCTCCCGACTCACCGACCACCCGAATCACTGACTGCCGGACTCACTGACCTCCCGACCTCCCAACCCACCGACCTCCCGACTCACCGACATCCCGACCTCCCGACTCACCGACCTCCCGACTCACCGACATCCCGACCTCCCGACTCACCGACTTCCCGACTCACTGACCTCCCGACCTCCCAACCCACCGACCTCCTGACTCACCGACTTCCCGACCTCCCGACTTACTGACCTCCCGACTCACCGACATCCCGACCTCCCGACTCACCGACCTCCCGACTCACCGACCTCCCGACCTCGCGACTAACCGCCCTCCCCACCTCCCAACTCACCGATCTCCCGACTCACCGACATCCCGACCTCCCGACCCACCGACCTCCTGACCTCCCGACTCACCGACCTCCTGACCGACCAACCTCCTGTCCTCCCGACTCACCGACATCCCGACCTCCCGACCCACCGACCTCCTGACCTCTCGACTCACCGACCTCCCGACCTGCCGACGTCCCGACCTCGCTACACACCGACCTGCCAATCCACCGACCTCCCAACTCACCGACCTCCCGACCTCCCGACTCACCGAACTCCCGACCTCCCGACTCACCGACCTCCCGACCTGCCGACGTCCCGACCTCGCTACACACCGACCTGCCAATCCACCGACCTCCCGACTCACCGACCTCCCAACTCACCGCCCTCCCGACCTCCCGACTCACCGAACTCCCGACCTCCCGACTCACCGACCTCCCCACTCACCGACCTCCCGACCTCCCGAATCACCGACCACCCGACTCACCGACCTCCCGACCTCCCGAATCACCGACCTCCCAACTCACCAGCCTCCCCACTCACCGACCTCCCGACCTCCCCACTCACCGACCTCCCGACCTCCCGAATCACCGACCACCCGACTCACCGACCTCCCGACCTCCCGACCTCTCGAATCACCGACCTCCCGACCTCCCGACCTCCCGAATCACCGACCTCCCGACCTCCCGACCTCCCGACTCACCGACCTCCCGACCTCCCGACCTCCCGACTCACCCACTTCCTGACATCCTGACTCACTGACGTCCCGACTGACCGACCTCCCGACCTCCCGACCTCCCGACTCACTGACCTCCCGACTCACCGACCTCCTGGCTCACCGACCTCCCGACCTCCCGACTCACCGACCTCCAGACTCACCGCCCTCCGAACCTCCCCACTTACTGACCTCCCGACTCACCTTCCTCCCGACCTCCCGACTAACCGACCTCCCCACCTCCCGACTCACCGACCTCCCAACCCACCGGCATCCCGACCCACCTACCTCCTGACCTCCCGGCTCACCGACCTCCTGACCTACCGACCTCCCGACCTCCCGACTCACCGACCTCCCGACCTCCCGACTCACCGACCTACCGACCTACCGACCTCCCAACCTCCCGACTCACCGACCTCCCGACCTCCTGACTCAACGACCTCCCGACTCACCGATCTCCCGACCTCCCAACTCACCGACCTCCCGACTCACCGACCTCCCGACCTCCCGACTCACCGCCCTCCCGACTCACCGACCTCCCGAGCACCCGATCTCCCGACTCACCGACCTCCCGACCTCCCGACTCACCGACCTCCCGACTCACCGACCTCCCGAGCACCCGACCTCCCGACTCACCGACCTCCCGACCCACCGACCTCCCGACCTCCCGACCTCCCGAATCACCGACCTCCCGACTCACCGACCTACCGACCTCCCAACCTCCCGACTCACCGACCTCCCGACTCATCGACCTCCCGAGCACCCGACCTCCCGATGCACCAACCTCCCGAACTCCCGACTCAACGACATCCCGACTGAACGACCTCCCAACTCACCGACCTCCCGACCTCCCGACTCACCAACCTCCCGACCTCCCGACTCACCAACCTCCCGACCTCCCGACCTCCCGACTCACCGACCTACCGACCTACCGACCTCCCAACCTCCCGACTCACCAACCTCCCGACCTCCCGACCTCCCGACTCACCGACCTCCCGACCTCCTGACTCAACGACCTCCCGACTCACCGATCTCCCGACCTCCCGACTCACTGACCTCCCGACTCACCGACCTCCCGACCTCCCGACCTCCCGACCTCCCGACTCACCGACCTCCCGACCTCCCGACTCACCAAGATCCCGACCTCCCGACTCACCGACCTCCCGACTCACCGATCTCCCGACCTCCCGACTCACCAAGATCCCGACCTCCCGACTCACCGACCTCCCGACTCACCGACCTCCCGATCTCCCGACTCATCGACCGCCCGACCTCCCGACTCACTGACCTCCCGACTCACCGACCTCCCGACTCACCGACCTCCCGACTCACCGACCTCCCGACCTCCCGACTCACCAAGATCCCGACCTCCCGACTCACCGACCTCCCGATCTCCCGACTCATCGACCGCCCGACCTCCCGACTCACTGACCACCTGTCCTCCCAACTCACCGACCTCCCGACTCAGCGACCTCCCAACTCACCGACCTCCCAACTCACCGACCTCCCAACCTCCCGACTCACCGACCTGCCGACGTCCCGACCCACCGACCTCCCGAATCACTGACCGCCGGACTCACTGACCTCCCTACCTCCCGACCCACCGACCTCCCAACTCACCGACATCCCGACCTCCCGACTCACCGACCTCCCGACCTCCTCAATCACCAACCTCCCGAATCACCGACCTCCCAACCCACCAACCTCCCGACGTCCCGACCTCCTGACCTCCCGACTCACCGACCACCCGAATCACTGACTGCCGGACTCACTGACCTCCCGACCTCCCAACCCACCGACCTCCCAACTCACCGACATCCCGACCTCCCGACTCACCGACCTCCCGACTCACCGACTTCCCGACCTCCCGACTCACCGACCTCCCGACTCACCGACATTTCGACCTCCCGACTCACCGACCTCCCGACTCACTGACCTCCCGACCTCCCAACCCACCGACCTCCCGACTCACCGACATCCCGACCTCCCGACTCACCGACCTCCCGACTCACCGACATCCCGACCTCGCGACTCACCGACCTCCCGACTCACTGACCTCCCGACCTCCCAATCCACCGACCTCCCCACCTCCCAACTCACCGATCTCCCGACTCACCGACATCCCGACCTCCCGACCCACCGACCTCCTGACCTCCCGACTCACCAACCTCCTGACCGACCAACCTCCAGTCCTCCCGACTCACCGACATCACGACCTCCCGACCCACCGACCTCCTGACCTCTCGACTCACCGACCTCCCTACACACCGACCTGCCAATTCACCGACCTCCCAACCCACCAACCTCCCGACGTCCCGACCTCCTGACCTTCCGACTCACCGACCTCCCGAATCACTGACTGCCGGACTCACTGACCTCCCGACCTCCCAACCCACCGACCTCACGACTCACCGACATCCCGACCTCCCGACTCACCGACCTCCCGACTCACCGACATCCCGACCTCCCGACTCACCGACTTCCCGACTCACAGACCTCCCGACCTCCCGACCCACCGACCTCCTGACTCACCGACTTCCCGACCTCCCGACTTACTGACCTCCCGACTCACCGACATCCCGACCTCCCGACTCACCGACCTCCCGACCTCGCGACTAACCGCCCTCCCCACCTCCCAACTCACCGATCTCCCGACTCACCGACATCCCGACCTCCCGACCCACCGACCTCCTGACCGACCAACCTCCTGTCCTCCCGACTCACCGACATCCCGACCTCCCGACCCACCGACCTCCTGACCTCTCGACTCACCGACCTCCCGACCTGCCGACGTCCCGACCTCGCTACACACCGACCTGCCAATCCACCGACCTCCCAACTCACCGACCTCCCGACCTCCCGACTCACCGAACTCCCGACCTCCCGACTCACCGACCTCCCGACTCACCGCCCTCCCGACCTCCCGACTCACCGAACTCCCGACCTCCCGACTCACCGACCTCCCGACCTCCTGACTCAACGACCTCCCGACTCACCGATCTCCCGACCTCCCAACTCACCGACCTCCCGACTCACCGACCTCCCGACCTCCCGACTCCGACATCGAGACTCACCGACCTCCCGACCTCCCAACCTCCCGACCTCCCGACTCACCGACCTCCCGACCTCCCGACTCACCAAGATCCCGACCTCCCGACTCATCGACCGCCCGACCTCCCGACTCACTGACCACCTGTCCTCCCAACTCACCGACCTCCCGACTCAGCGACCTCCCAACTCACCGACCTCCCAACTCACCGACCTCCCGACTCAGCGACCTCCCAACTCACCGACCTCCCGACTCACCGACCTCCCGACTCACCGACCTCCCAACTCACCGACCTCCCAACTCACCGACCTCCCGACTCACCGACCTGCCGACGTCCCGACCCATCGACCTCCCGAATCACTGACCGCCGGACTCACTGACCTCCCTACCTCCCGACCCACCGACCTCCCAACTCACCGACATCCCGACCTCCCGACTCACCGACCTCCCGACCTCCTCAATCACCAACCCGACGTCCCGACCTCCTGACCTCCCGACTCACCGACCACCCGAATCACTGACTGCCGGACTCACTGACCTCCCGACCTCCCAACCCACCGACCTCCCAACTCACCGACATCCCGACCTCCCGACTCACCGACCTCCCGACCTCCTCAATCACCAACCTCCCGAATCACCGACCTCCCAACCCACCAACCTCCCGACGTCCCGACCTCCTGACCTCCCGACTCACCGACCACCCGAATCACTGACTGCCGGACTCACTGACCTCCCGACCTCCCAACCCACCGACCTCACGACTCACCGACTCACCGACCTCCCGACTCACCGACCTCCCGACTCACCGACCTCCCGACTCACCGACCTCCCGACCTCCCAACCCACCGACCTCCCCACTCACCGACATCCCGACCTCCCGACTCACCGACCTCCCGACTCACCGACTTCCCGACCTCCCGACTCACCGACCTCCCGACTCACCGACATTTCGACCTCCCGACTCACCGACCTCCCGACTCACTGACCTCCCGACCTCCCAACCCACCGACCTCCCGACTCACCGACATCCCGACCTCCCGACTCACCGACCTCCCGACTCACCGACTTCCCGACCTCCCGACTTACTGACCTCCCGACTCACCGACATCCCGACCTCGCGACTCACCGACCTCCCGACTCACTGACCTCCCGACCTCCCAATCCACCGACCTCCCCACCTCCCAACTCACCGATCTCCCGACTCACCGACATCCCGACCTCCCGACCCACCGACCTCCTGACCTCCCGACTCACCGACCTCCTGACCGACCAACCTCCTGTCCTCCCGACTCACCGACATCACGACCTCCCGACCCACCGACCTCCTGACCTCTCGACTCACCGACCTCCCTACACACCGACCTGCCAATTCACCGACCTCCCAACCCACCAACCTCCCGACGTCCCGACCTCCTGACCTCCCGACTCACCGACCACCCGAATCACTGACTGCCGGACTCACTGACCTCCCGACCTCCCAACCCACCGACCTCACGACTCACCGACATTCCGACCTCCCGACTCACCGACCTCCCGAATCACCGACATCCCGACCTCCCGACTCACCGACTTCCCGACTCACTGACCTCCCGACCTCCCAACCCACCGACCTCCCGACTCACCGACTTCCCGACCTCCCGACTTACTGACCTCCCGATTCACCGACATCCCGACCTCCCGACTCACCGACCTCCCGACTCACCGACCTCCCGACCTCGCGACTAACCGCCCTCCCCACCTCCCAACTCACCGATCTCCCGACTCACCGACATCCCGACCTCCCGACCCACCGACCTCCTGACCTCCCGACTCACCGACCTCCTGACCGACCAACCTCCTGTCCTCCCGACTCACCGACATCCCGACCTCCCGACCCACCGACCTCCTGACCTCTCGACTCACCGACCTCCCGACCTGCCGACGTCCCGACCTCGCTACACACCGACCTGCCAATCCACCGACCTCCCAACTCACCGACCTCCCGACCTCCCGACTCAGCGAACTCCCGACCTCCCGACTCACCGACCTCCCGACTCACCGCCCTCCCAACCTCCCGACTCACCGAACTCCCGACCTCCCGACTCACCGACCTCCCGACTCACCGAACTCCCGACCTCCCGACTCACCGAACTCCCGACCTCCCGACTCACCGACCTCCCGACTCACCGCCCTCCCGACCTCCCAACTCACCAGCCTCCCCACTCACCGACCTCCCGACCTCCCGATTCACCGACCACCCGACTCACCGACCTCCCGACTCACCGACCTCCCGACCTCCCGACCTCTCGAATCACCGACCTCCCGACCTCCCGACCTCCCGACTCACCGACTTCCCGACCTCCCGACTCAGCAACCTCCCGACCTCCCGACTCACCGACCTCCCGACCTCCCGACCTCCCGACTCACTGACCTCCCGACTCACCGACCTCCTGGCTCACCGACCTCCCGACCTCCCGACTCACCGACCTCCAGACTCACCGACCTCCGAACCTCCCCACTTACTGACCTCCCGACTCACCTTCCTCCCGACCTCCCGACGAACCGACCTCCCCACCTCCCGACTCACCGACCTCCCAACCCACCGACATCACGATCTCCCGACCCACCTACCTCCTGACCTCCCGGCTCACCGACCTCCTGACCTACCGACCTCCCGACCTCCCGACTCACCGACCTCCCGACTCACCGACCTCCCGACTCCCGACCTCCCGACTCACCAATCTACCGACCTCCCGACTCGCCGACCTCCCGACCTCCCGACTCACCGACCTACCAACCTCCAGACCGACCGACCTCCCGACCTCCCGAACTCCCGACTCACCGACCGCCCGAACACACCGACTTCCCGACTCACCGACCTCCCAACTCACGACCTCCCGACCTCCCGAATCACTAAACCTCCCGACCCACCAACCTCCCGACCTCCCGACCTCCCAACTCACCGACCTCCCGACATCCCGACTCAACGACCTCCCGACTCACCGACCTCCCGACTCACCGACCTCCCGACTCACCGACTTCCCGACTCACCGACCTCCCAACTCACGACCTCCCGACCTCCCGAATCACTAAACCTCCCGACCCACCAACCTCCCGACCTCCCGACCTCCCAACTCACCGACCTCCCGACATCCCGACTCACCGACCTCCCGACTCACCGACCTCCCGACTCACCGACTTCCAGACTCACCGACCTCCCGTCCTCCCGACCTCCCGACTCACCGACCTACCGACCTCCCGACTCGCCGACCTCCTGACCTCCCGACTCACCGACATCCAGACTCACCGACCTCCCGACCTCCCGACTCACCGACCTCCCGACCTCCCAACTCACCGACCTACCGACTCACCGACCTCCTGACTCACCGACCTACCGACCTCCCGGCTCACCGACCTCCCGACTCACCGACCTCCCGACCTCCCGACTCACCGACTCACCGACCTCCCGAGTCACTGACCGCCAGACTCACTGACCTCCCGACCTGCCGAGCTCTCGACTCACCGACATCCCGACCTCCCGACTCACCGACCTCCCGACTCACCGACCTCCCGACCTCCCGACTTACTGACCTCCCCAACTCCCGACTCACCGATCTCCCGACTCACCGACATCCCGACCTCCCGACGCACCGACCTCCTGACCGCCCGACTCACCGACCTCCCGACCTCCCGACTCACCGACCTCCCAACTCACCGACCTCCCGACTCACCGACCTCCCGACCTCCCGACTCACCGACCTCCCGACTCACCGACCTCCCGAGCACCCGATCTCCCGACTCACCGACCTCCCGAACTCCCGACTCACCGACCTCCCGACCTCCCGACTCACCGACCTCCCCAACTCCCGACTCACCGATCTCCCGACTCACCGACCTCCTGACCTCCCGACTCACCGACCTCCCGACCTCCCGATTCACCGACTTCCCGACCTCTCGACTCACCGACCTCCCGACTGACCTACCTCCCGACCACCCGAATCACCGACCTCCCGACTCGCCGACCTCCCGACTCACCGACCTCCCGTCCTCCCGACCTCCCGACTCGCCGACCTACCGACCTCCCGACTCGCCGACCTCCTGACCTCCCGACTCACCGACCTCCAGACTCACCGACCTCCCGACCTCCCGACTCACCGACCTCCCGACCTCCCAACTCACCGACCTACCGACTCACCGACCTCCCGACTCACTGACCTACCGACCTCCCGGCTCACCGACTTCCCGACTCACCGACCTCCCGACCTCCTGACATCCCGACTCACCGACCTCCCAACTCACCGACCTCCCGACCTCCCGAATCACCAAACTGCCGCCCTCCCGAACACCCGACCTCCCGACTCACCGACTCACCGACCTCCCGAGTCACTGACCGCCAGACTCACTGACCTCCCGACCTGCCGAGCTCTCGACTCACCGACATCCCGACCTCCCGACTCACCGACCTCCCGACTCACCGACCTACCGACCTCCCGACTCACCGACCTCCCGACTCACCGACCTACCGACCTCCCGACTCACTGACCTCCCGACCTCCCAACTCACCGACCTCCCGACCTCCCGACTCACAGACCTCCCGACCTACCAACATCCCGACTCACCGACCTCCCGAACTCACCGACCTCCCGACCTCCCGACCTTCCGACTCACCGACCTCGTGACCACCCAACTTACCAAGCTCCTGACTTCCCGACTAACCGACCTCCCAACTCACCGACCTCCCGACCTCCCGACTCACCAATCTCCCGACCTCCCGACTCACCGACCTCCCGACCTCCGACTCACCGACCTCCCGACCTCCCGACTCACCGAGCTCCCGAACTCACCGACCTCCCGACCTCCCGACCTCCCGACTCACCGACCTCCAGACCTCCCAACTCACCAAGCTCCTGATTTCCCGACTCACCGACCTCCCAACCCACCGACCTCCCGACCTCCCAAATCACCGACCTCCCAACTCACCAACCTCCCGACCTCCCAAATCACCGACCTCCCGACTCACCGACCTCCCGACCTCCCGACTCGCCGACCTCCTGACTCACCGATCTCCGGACCTCCCGACTCACCGACCTCCCGACTCACCGACCTCCCGACCTCCCGACTCACCGACCTCCCGACCTCCCGACTCGCCGACCTCCTGACTCACCGATCTCCGGACCTCCCGACTCACCGACCTCCCGACTCACCGACCTCCCGACCTCCCGACTCACCGACCTCCCGACCTCCCGACTCACCGACCTCCCGGCTCACCGTCCTCCCGACCTCCCGACTCACCGACCTCCCGAACTCCCAACTCACCGACTTCCCGAACTCCCGACCTCCCGACCTCCCGACCTCCCGACTAACTGACCTCCTGACCTCCCGACTCACCGACCTCCCAATTCACCGACCTACCGACCTCCCAAATCACCGACCTCCCGACTCACTGACCTCCCAACTCACCGACCTCCCGACCTCCCGACTCACCAATCTCCCGACCTCCCGACTCACCGACCTCCCGACCTCCGACTCACCGACCTCCCGACCTCCCGACTCACCGACCTCCCGAACTCACCGACCTCCCGACCTCCCGACCTCCCGACTCACCGACCTCCTGACCTCCCAACTCACCGACCTCCCAACTCACCAACCTCCCGACCTCCCAAATCACCGACCTCCCGACTCACCGACCTCCCGACCTCCCGACTCGCCGACCTCCTGACTCACCGATCTCCGGACCTCCCGACTCACCGACCTCCCGACTCACCGACCTCCCGACCTCCCGACTCACCGACCTCCCGAACTCCCAACTCACCGACTTCCCGAACTCCCGACCTCCCGAACTCCCGACCTCCCGACTAACCGACCTCCTGACCTCCCGACTCACCGGCCTCCCAATTCACCGACCTACCAACCTCCCAAATCACCGACCTCCCGACTCACTGACCTCCCAACTCACCGACCTCCCGACCTCCCGACTCACCAACCTACCGACCTCCCGACTCACCGACTCACCGACCTCCCGAATCACTGACCTCCGGACTCAATGACCTCCCGACCTCCCGACCTCCTGACTTACTGACCTCCCGACTCACCGACATCCCGACCTCCCGACTCAACGACCTCCCGACTCACCGACCTCCCGACCTCCCGACTCACCGACCTCCCGACTCACCGACCTCCCGACTCACCGACCTCCCGACCTCCCGACTCACCGACCTCCCGACTCACCGACCTCCAGACTCACCGACCTCCCGACCTCCCGACTCACCGACCTCCCGACTCACCGACCTCCAGACTCACCGACCTCCCGACCTCCCGACCTCCCGACTCACCGACCTCCAGACTCACCGACCTCCCGACTCACCGACCTCCAGACTCACCGACCTCCCGACTCACCGACCTCCAGACTCACCGACCTCCCGACTCACCGACCTCCCGACTCACCGACCTCCCGACCTCCCGACCTCCCGACTCACCGACCTCCAGACTCACCGACCTCCCGACCTCCCGACCTCCCGACTCACCGACCTCCAGACTCACCGACCTCCCGACCTCCCGACTCACCGACCTCCCGACTCACCGACCTCCAGACTCACCGACCTCCCGTCCTCCCGACCTCCCGACTCACCGACCTCCCGAATCACCGACCTCCCGACTCACCGACCTCCCGACTCACCGACCTCCAGACTCACCGACCTCCCGTCCTCCCGACCTCCCGACTCACCGACCTCCCGACTTACCGACCTCCAGACTCACCGACCTCCCGACCTCCCGACCTCCCGACTCACCGACCTCCCGACTCACCGACCTCCCGACTCACCGACCTCCCGTCTCGCCGACCTACCGACCTCCCGACTCGCCGACCTCCTGACCTCCCGACTCACCGACCTCCCGACTCACCGACCTCCCGACTCACCGACCTCCCGACTCGCCGACCTCCTGACCTCCCGACTCACCGACCTCCCGACTCAACGACCTCCCGACTCACCGACCTCCCGACTCACCGACCTCCCGACTCACCGACCTCCCGACTCACCGACCTCCCGACTCACCGACCTCCTGTCCTCCCGACCTCCCGACCTCCCGACTCGCCGACCTACCGACCAACCGACTCGCCGACCTCCCGACCTCCCGACTCACCGACCTCCAGACTCACCGACCTCCCGACTCACCGACCTCCCGACCTCCCGACTCACCGACCTCCCGACTCACCGACCTCCCGAGCACCCGATCTCCCGACTCACCGACCTCCCGAACTCCCGACTCACCGACCTCCCGACCTCCCGACTCACCGACCTCCCCAACTCCCGACTCACCGATCTCCCGACTCACCGACCTCCCGACCTCCCGACCTCCCGACTCACCGACCTCCAGACCTCCCAACTCACCAAGCTCCTGATTTCCCGACTCACCGACCTCCCAACTCACCGACCTCCCGACCTCCCAAATCACCGACCTCCCGACTCACCGACCTCCCGACCTCCCGACTCGCCGACCTCCTGACTCACCGATCTCCGGACCTCCCGACTCACCGACCTCCCGACTCACCGACCTCCCGACCTCCCGACTCACCGACCTCCCGACCTCCCGACTCGCCGACCTCCTGACTCACCGATCTCCGGACCTCCCGACTCACCGACCTCCCGACTCACCGACCTCCCGACCTCCCGACTCACCGACCTCCCGACCTCCCGACTCACCGACCTCCCGGCTCACCGTCCTCCCGACCTCCCGACTCACCGACCTCCCGAACTCCCAACTCACCGACTTCCCGAACTCCCGACCTCCCGACCTCCCGACCTCCCGACTAACCGACCTCCTGACCTCCCGACTCACCGACCTCCCAATTCACCGACCTACCGACCTCCCAAATCACCGACCTCCCGACTCACTGACCTCCCAACTCACCGACCTCCCGACCTCCCGACTCACCAATCTCCCGACCTCCCGACTCACCGACCTCCCGACCTCCGACTCACCGACCTCCCGACCTCCCGACTCACCGACCTCCCGAACTCACCGACCTCCCGACCTCCCGACCTCCCGACTCACCGACCTCCTGACCTCCCAACTCACCGACCTCCCAACTCACCAACCTCCCGACCTCCCAAATCACCGACCTCCCGACTCACCGACCTCCCGACCTCCCGACTCGCCGACCTCCTGACTCACCGATCTCCGGACCTCCCGACTCACCGACCTCCCGACTCACCGACCTCCCGACCTCCCGACTCACCGACCTCCCGAACTCCCAACTCACCGACTTCCCGAACTCCCGACCTCCCGACCTCCCGACCTCCCGACTAACCGACCTCCTGACCTCCCGACTCACCGGCCTCCCAATTCACCGACCTACCAACCTCCCAAATCACCGACCTCCCGACTCACTGACCTCCCAACTCACCGACCTCCCGACCTCCCGACTCACCAACCTACCGACCTCCCGACTCACCGACTCACCGACCTCCCGAATCACTGACCTCCGGACTCAATGACCTCCCGACCTCCCGACCTCCTGACTTACTGACCTCCCGACTCACCGACATCCCGACCTCCCGACTCAACGACCTCCCGACTCACCGACCTCCCGACCTCCCGACTCACCGACCTCCCGACTCACCGACCTCCCGACTCACCGACCTCCCGACCTCCCGACTCACCGACCTCCCGACTCACCGACCTCCAGACTCACCGACCTCCCGACCTCCCGACTCACCGACCTCCCGACTCACCGACCTCCAGACTCACCGACCTCCCGACCTCCCGACCTCCCGACTCACCGACCTCCCGACTCACCGACCTCCCGACTCACCGACTTCCCGACTCACCGACCTCCCGACTCACCGACCTCCCGACTCACCGACCTCCAGACTCACCGACCTCCCGTCCTCCCGACCTCCCGACTCACCGACCTCCCGACCTCCCGACCTCCCGACTCACCGACCTCCCGACTCACCGACCTCCCGACTCACCGACCTCCCGTCCTCCCGACCTCCCGACTCGCCGACCTACCGACCTCCCGACTCGCCGACCTCCCGACCTCCCGACTAACCGACCTCCTGACCTCCCGACTCACCGGCCTCCCAATTCACCGACCTACCAACCTCCCAAATCACCGACCTCCCGACTCACTGACCTCCCAACTCACCGACCTCCCGACTCACCGACTCACCGACCTCCCGAATCACTGACCTCCGGACTCAATGACCTCCCGACCTCCCGACCTCCTGACTTACTGACCTCCCGACTCACCGACATCCCGACCTCCCGACTCAACGACCTCCCGACTCACCGACCTCCCGACCTCCCGACTCACCGACCTCCCGACTCACCGACCTCCCGACTCACCGACCTCCCGACCTCCCGACTCACCGACCTCCCGACTCACCGACCTCCAGACTCACCGACCTCCCGACCTCCCGACTCACCGACCTCCCGACTCACCGACCTCCAGACTCACCGACCTCCCGACCTCCCGACCTCCCGACTCACCGACCTCCAGACTCACCGACCTCCCGACTCACCGACCTCCCGACTCACCGACCTCCCGACTCACCGACCTCCCGACTCACCGACCTCCAGACTCACCGACCTCCCGTCCTCCCGACCTCCCGACTCACCGACCTCCCGACCTCCCGACCTCCCGACTCACCGACCTCCCGACTCACCGACCTCCCGTCCTCCCGACCTCCCGACTCGCCGACCTACCGACCTCCCGACTCGCCGACCTCCTGACCTCCCGACTCACCGACCTCCCGACTCACCGACCTCCCGACTCACCGACCTCCCGACTCGCCGACCTCCTGACCTCCCGACTCACCGACCTCCCGACTCACCGACCTCCCGACTCAACGACCTCCCGACTCACCGACCTCCCGACTCACCGACCTCCCGACTCACCGACCTCCCGACTCACCGACCTCCCGTCCTCCCGACCTCCCGACCTCCCGACTCGCCGACCTACCGACCAACCGACTCGCCGACCTCCCGACCTCCCGACTCACCGACCTCCAGACTCACCGACCTCCCGACTCACCGACCACCCGACCTCCCGACTCACCGACCTCCCGACCTCCCGACTCACCGACCTCCCGACTCACCGACCTCCCGAGCACCCGATCTCCCGACTCACCGACCTCCCGAACTCCCGACTCACCGACCTCCCGACCTCCCGACTCACCGACCTCCCGACTCACCGACCTCCTGACCTCCCGACTCACCGACCTCCCGACCTCCCGATTCACCGACTTCCCGACCTCTCGACTCACCGACCTCCCGACTGACCTACCTCCCGACCACCCGAATCACCGACCTCCCGACTCGCCGACCTCCCGACTCACCGATCTCCCGACCTCCCGACTCACCGACCTCCCGTCCTCCCGACCTCCCGACCTCCCGACTCGCCGACCTACCGACCAACCGACTCGCCGACCTCCCGACCTCCCGACTCACCGACCTCCAGACTCACCGACCTCCCGACTCACCGACCACCCGACCTCCCGACTCACCGACCTCCCGACCTCCCGACTCACCGACCTCCCGACTCACCGACCTCCCGAGCACCCGATCTCCCGACTCACCGACCTCCCGAACTCCCGACTCACCGACCTCCCGACCTCCCGACTCACCGACCTCCCGACTCACCGACCTCCTGACCTCCCGACTCACCGACCTCCCGACCTCCCGATTCACCGACTTCCCGACCTCTCGACTCACCGACCTCCCGACTGACCGCCCTCCCGACTCACCGACATCCCGACCTCCCGACTCAACGACCTCCCGACTCACCGATCTCCCGACCTCCCGACTCACCGACCTCCCGACCTCCTGACTTACTGATCTCCCGACTAACCGACCTCCCCACCTCCCGACTCACCGTCCTCCCGACTCACCGTCATCCCGACCTCCCGACCTACCGACCTCCTGACCTTCTGACTCACCGACCTCCCGACCAACCGACCTCCTGACCTCCCGACTCACCGACCTCCCGACCTGTCGACCTCCCGACGTCCCGACCTCCGTACTCACCGACCTGCCGACCCACCGACATCCCGACTCACCGACCTCCCGACTCACTGACCTCCCGACTCACCGACATCCCGACTCACCGACCTCCCGACTCACCGATCTCCTGACCTCCCGACTCACCTACCTCCCGACCTGTCGACCTCCCGATGTCCCGACCTCCGTACTCACCGACCTGCCGACCCACCGACATCCCGACTCACCGACCTCCCGACTCACCGACCTCCCGACTCACCGACAGCCCGACTCACCGACCTCCCGACTCACCGACCTACCGACCTCCCGACTCACTGACCTCCCGACCTCCCAACTCACCAACCTCCCGACCTCCCGACTCACAGACCTCCCGACCTACCAACATCCCGACTCACCGACCTCCCGAACTCACCGACCTCCCGACCTCCCGACCTCCCGACTCACCGACCTCGTGACCACCCAACTTACCAAGCTCCTGACTTCCGGACTAACCGACCTCCCAACTCACCGACCTCCCGACCTCCCGACTCACCAATCTCCCGACCTCCCGACTCACCGACCTCCCGACCTCCGACTCACCGACCTCCCGACCTCCCGACTCACCGACCTCCCGAACGCACCGACCTCCCGACCTCCCGACCTCCCGACTCACCGACCTCCTGACCTCCCAACTCACCAAGCTCCTGATTTCCCGACTCACCGACCTCCCAACTCACCGACCTCCCGACCTCCCAATTCACCGACCTCCCAACTCACCAACCTCCCGACCTCCCAAATCACCGACCTCCCGACTCACCGACCTCCCGACCTCCCGACTCGCCGACCTCCTGACTCACCGATCTCCGGACCTCCCGACTCACCGACCTCCCGACTCACCGACCTCCCGACCTCCCGACTCACCGACCTCCCGACTCACCGTCCTCCCGACCTCCCGACTCACCGACCTCCCGAACTCCCAACTCACCGACTTCCCGAACTCCCGACCTCCCGACCTCCCGACCTCCCGAACTCACCGACCTCCTGACCTCCCGACTCACCGACCTCCCAATTCACCGACCTACCGACCTCCCAAATCACCGACCTCCCGACTCACTGACCTCCCAACTCACCGACCTCCCGACCTCCCGACTCACCAATCTCCCGACCTCCCGACTCACCGACCTCCTGACCTCCGACTCACCGACCTCCCGACCTCCCGACTCACCGACCTCCCGAACTCACCGACCTCCCGACCTCCCGACCTCCCGACTCACCGACCTCCTGACCGCCCGACTCACCGACCTCCCGACCTCCCGACTCACCGACCTCCCAACTCACCGACCACCCGACCTCCCAACTCACCGACCTCCCGAGCACCCGATCTCCCGACTCACCGACCTCCCGAACTCCCGACTCACCGACCTCGCGACCTCCCGATTCACCGACTTCCTGACCTCTCGACTCACCGACCTCCCGACTGACCTACCTCCCGACCACCCGAATCACCGACCTCCCGACTCGCCGACCTCCCGACTCACCGATCTCCCGACCTCCCGACTCACCGACCTCCCGACTCACCGACCTCCCGACCTCCCGACTTACTGATCTCCCGACTCACCGACCTCCCGACCTCCTGACTTACTGATCTCCCGACTAACCGACCTCCCCACCTCCCGACTCACCGTCCTCCCGACTCACCGTCATCCCGACCTCCCGACCTACCGACCTCCTGACCTTCTGACTCACCGACCTCCCGACCAACCGACCTCCTGACCTCCCGACTCACCGACCTCCCGACCTGTCGACCTCCCGACGTCCCGACCTCCGTACTCACCGACCTGCCGACCCACCGACATCCCGACTCACCGACCTCCCGACTCACCGACCTCCCGACTCACCGACCTCCCGACTCACCGACATCCCGACTCACCGACCTCCCGACTCACCGATCTCCTGACCTCCCGACTCACCTACCTCCCGACCTGTCGACCTCCCAACGTCCCGACCTCCCGACTCACCGACCTGCCGACCCACCGACATCCCGACTCACCGACAGCCCGACTCACCGACCTCCCGACTCACCGACCTACCGACCTCCCGACTCACTGACCTCCCGACCTCCCAACTCACCAACCTCCCGACCTCCCGACTCACAGACCTCCCGACCTACCAACATCCCGACTCACCGACCTCCCGAACTCACCGACCTCCCGACCTCCCGACCTCCCGACTCACCGACCTCGTGACCACCCAACTTACCAAGCTCCTGACTTCCCGACTAACCGACCTCCCAACTCACCGACCTCCCGACCTCCCGACTCACCAATCTCCCGACCTCCCGACTCACCGACCTCCCGACCTCCGACTCACCGACCTCCCGACCTCCCGACTCACCGACCTCCCGAACGCACCGACCTCCCGACCTCCCGACCTCCGACTCACCGACCTCCTGACCTCCCAACTCACCAAGCTCCTGATTTCCCGACTCACCGACCTCCCAACTCACCGACCTCCCGACCTCCCAAATCACCGACCTCCCAACTCACCAACCTCCCGACCTCCCAAATCACCGACCTCCCGACTCACCGACATCCCGACCTCCTGACTCGCCGACCTCCTGACTCACCGATCTCCGGACCTCCCGACTCACCGACCTCCCGACTCACCGACCTCCCGACCTCCCGACTCACCGACCTCCCGACTCACCGTCCTCCCGACCTCCCGACTCACCGACCTCCCGAACTCCCAACTCACCGACTTCCCGAACTCCCGACCTCCCGACCTCCCGACCTCCCGACTAACCGACCTCCTGACCTCCCGACTCACCGACCTCCCAATTCACCGACCTCCCGACTCACTGACCTCCCAACTCACCGACCTCCCGACCTCCCGACTCACCAACCTACCGACCTCCCGACGCACCGACTCACCGACCTCCCGAATCACTGACCTCCGGACTCAATGACCTCCCGACCTCCCGACCTCCCGACTCACCGACATCCCGACCTCCCGACTCAACGACCTCCCGACTCACCGACCTCCCGACTCACCGACCTCCCGACTCACCGACCTCCCGACTCACCGACCTCCCGTCCTCCCGACTCACCGACCTCCAGACTCACCGACCTCCCGTCCTCCCGACCTTCCGACTCGCCGACCTGCCGACCTCCCGACTCGCCGACCTCCCGACCTCCCGACTCACCGACCTCCAGACTCACCGACCTCCCGACCTCCCGACTCACCGACCTCCCGACCTCCCAACTCACCGACCTACCGACTCACCGACCTCCCGACTCACCGACCTACCGACCTCCCGGCTCACCGACCTCCCGACCTCCCGTATCACCAAACTGCCGCCCTCCCGAACACCCGACCTCCCGACTCACCGACCTCCCGACCTCCCGACTTACTGAACTCCCGACTCACCGATCTCCCGACTCACCGACATCCCGACCTCCCGACTCAACGACCTCCCGACTCACCGACCTCCCAAATCACCGACCTCCCAACTCACCAACCTCCCGACCTCCCAAATCACCGACCTCCCGACTCACCGACATCCCGACCTCCTGACTCGCCGACCTCCTGACTCACCGATCTCCGGACCTCCCGACTCACCGACCTCCCGACTCACCGACCTCCCGACCTCCCGACTCACCGACCTCCCGACTCACAGTCCTCCCGACCTCCCGACTCACCGACCTCCCGAACTCCCAACTCACCGACTTCCCGAACTCCCGACCTCCCGACCTCCCGACCTCCCGACTAACCGACCTCCTGACCTCCCGACTCACCGACCTCCCAATTCACCGACCTCCCGACTCACTGACCTCCCAACTCACCGACCTCCCGACCTCCCGACTCACCAACCTACCGACCTCCCGACGCACCGACTCACCGACCTCCCGAATCACTGACCTCCGGACTCAATGACCTCCCGACCTCCCGACCTCCCGACTCACCGACATCCCGACCTCCCGACTCAACGACCTCCCGACTCACCGACCTCCTGACTCACCGACCTCCCGACTCACCGACCTCCCGACTCACCGACCTCCCGTCCTCCCGACTCACCGACCTCCAGACTCACCGACCTCCCGTCCTCCCGACCTCCCGACTCACCGACCTCCCGACCTCCCAACTCACCGACCTACTGACTCACCGACCTCCCGACTCACCGACCTACCGACCTCCCGGCTCACCGACCTCCCGACTCACCGACCTCCCGACCTCCTGACATCCCGACTCACCGACCTCCCAACTCACCGACCTCCCGACCTCCCGTATCACCAAACTGCCGCCCTCCCGAACACCCGACCTCCCGACTCACCGACCTCCCGACCTCCCGACTTACTGAACTCCCGACTCACCGACCTCCCGACCCTCCGACTAACCGACCTCCCCAACTCCCGACTCACCGATCTCCCGACTCACCGACATCCCGACCTCCCGACCCACCGACCTCCTGACCGCCCGACTCACCGACCTCCCGACCTCCCGACTCACCGACCTCCCAACTCACCGACCTCCCGACTCACCGACCTCCCGACCTCCCGACTCACCGACCTCCCGACTCACCGACCTCCCGAGCACCCGATCTCCCGACTCACCGACCTCCCGAACTCCCGACTCACCGACCTCCCGACCTCCCGACTCACCGACCTCCCCAACTCCCGACTCACCGATCTCCCGACTCACCGACCTCCTGACCTCCCGACTCACCGACCTCCCGACCTCCCGATTCACCGACTTCCCGACCTCTCGACTCACCGACCTCCCGACTGACCTACCTCCCGACCACCCGAATCACCGACCTCCCGACTCGCCGACCTCCCGACTCAACGACCTCCCGACCTCCCGACTTACTGATCTCCCGACTCACCGACCTCCCGACCTCCTGACTTACTGATCTCCCAGACTAACCGACCTCCCCACCTCCCGACTCACCGTCCTCCCGACTCACCGTCATCCCGACCTCCCGACCTACCGACCTCCTGACCTTCTGACTCACCGACCTCCCGACCAACCGACCTCCTGACCTCCCGACTCACCGACCTCCCGACCTGTCGACCTCCCGACGTCCCGACCTCCGTACTCACCGAACTGCCGACCCACCGATATCCCGACTCACCGACCTCCCGACTCACCGACCTCCCGACTCACCGACATCCCGACTCACCGACCTCCCGAACTCACCGACCTCCCGACCTCCCGACTCACTGACCTCCCGACTCACCGACATCCCGACTCACCGACCTCCCGACTCACCGATCTCCCGAACTCCCGACTCACCGACCTCCTGACTCACCGACATCCCGACTCACCGACCTCCCGACTCACCGACCTCCCGACCTCCCAACTCACCGACCTCCCGACCTCCCAACTCACAGACCTCCCGACCTACCAACATCCCGACTCACCGACCTCCCGAACTCACCGACCTCCCGACCTCCCGACCTCCCGACTCACCGACCTCGTGACCACCCAACTTACCAAGCTCCTGACTTCCCGACTAACCGACCTCCCAACTCACCGACCTCCCGACCTCCCGACTCACCAATCTCCCGACCTCCCGACTCACCGACCTCCCGACCTCCGACTCACCGACCTCCCGACCTCCCGAGTCACCGACCTCCCGAACTCACCGACCTCCCGACCTCCCGACCTCCCGACTCACCGACCTCCTGACCTCCCAACTCAACAAGCTCCTGATTTCCCGACTCACCGACCTCCCAACTCACCGACCTCCCGACCTCCCGAATCACCGACCTCCCAACTCACCGACCTCCCGACCTCCCAAATCACCGACCTCCCGACTCACCGACCTCCCGACCTCCCGACTCGCCGACCTCCTGACTCACCGATCTCCGGACCTCCCGACTCACCGACCTCCCGACTCACCGACCTCCCGACCTCCCGACTCACCGACCTCCCGACTCACCGTCCTCCCGACCTCCTGACTCACCGACCTCCCGAACTCCCAACTCACCGACTTCCCGAACTCCCGACCTCCCGACCTCCCGACCTCCCGACCTCCCGACTAACCGACCTCCTGACCTCCCGACTCACCGACCTCCCAATTCACCGACCTACCGACCTCCCAAATCACCGACCTCCCGACTCACTGACCTCCCAACTCACCGACCTCCCGACCTCCCGACTCACCAATCTCCCGACCTCCCGACTCACCGACCTCCCGACCTCCGACTCACCGACCTCCCGACCTCCCGACTCACCGACCTCCCGAACTCACCGACCTCCCGACCTCCCGACCTCCCGTCTCACCGACCTCCTGACCTCCCAACTCACCAAGCTCCTGATTTCCCGACTCACCGACCTCCCAACTCACCGACCTCCCGACCTCCCAAATCACCGACCTCCCAACTCACCAACCTCCCGACCTCCCAAATCACCGACCTCCCGACTCACCGACCTCCCGACCTCCCGACTCGCCGACCTCCTGACTCACCGACCTCCCGAACTCCCGACCTCCCGACCTCCCGACCTCCCGACTAACCGACCTCCTGACCTCCCGACTCACCGACCACCCAATTCACCGACCTACCGACCTCCCAAATCACCGACCTCCCGACTCACTGACCTCCCAACTCACCGACCTCCCGACCTCCCGACTCACCAACCTACCGACCTCCCGACTCACCGACTCACCGACCTCCCGAATCACTGACCTCCGGACTCAATGACCTCCCGACCTCCCGACCTCCCGACTCACCGACATCCCGACTCACCGACCTCCCGACCGCCCGACTTACTGACCTCCCGACTCACCGACATCCCGACCTCCCGACTCACCGACCTCCCGACTCACCGACCTCCCGACTCACCGACCTCCAGACTCACCGACCTCCCGTCCTCCCGACCTCCCGACTCACCGACCTCCCGTCCTCCCGACCTCCCGACTCACCGACCTCCCAACCTCCCGACTCACCGACCTCCAGACTCACCGACCTCCCGACCTCCCGACTCACCGACCTCCCGACGTCCCAACTCACCGACCTACCGACTCACCGACCTCCCGACTCACCGACCTCCCGACTCACCGACCTACCGACTCACCGACCTCCCGACTCACCGACCGACCGACCTCCCGGCTCACCGACCTCCCGACTCACCGACCTCCCGACCTCCTGACATCCCGACTCACCGACCTCCCAACTCACCGACCTCCCGACCTCCCGTATCACCAAACTACCGCCCTCCCGAACACCCGACCTCCCGACTCACCGACCTCCCGAGTCACTGACCGCCAGACTCACTGACCTCCCGACCTGCCGAGCTCCCGACTCACCGACATCCCGACCTCCCGACTCACCGACCTCCTGACTCACCGACCTCCCGACCTCCCGACTCACCGACCTCCCGACTCACCGTCCTCCCGACCTCCCGACTCACCGACCTCCCGAACTCCCAACTCACCGACTTCCCGAACTCCCGACCTCCCGACCTCCCGACCTCCCGACTAACCGACCTCCTGACCTCCCGACTCACCGACCTCCCAATTCACCGAACTACCGACCTCCCAAATCACCGACCTCCCGACTCACTGACCTCCCAACTCACCGACCTCCCGACCTCCCGACTCACCAACCTACCGACCTCCCGACTCACCGACTCACCGACCTCCCGAATCACTGACCGCCAGACTCACTGACCTCCCGACCTGCCGAGCTCCCGACTCACCGACATCCCGACCTCCCGACTCACCGACCTCCCGACTCACCGACCTCCCGACCTCCCGACTCACCGACCTCCCGACTCACCGTCCTCCCGACCTCCCGACTCACCGACCTCCCGAACTCCCAACTCACCGACTTCCCGAACTCCCGACCTCCCGACCTCCCGACCTCCCGACTAACCGACCTCCTGACCTCCCGACTCACCGACCTCCCAATTCACCGACCTACCGACCTCCCAAATCACCGACCTCCCGACTCACTGACCTCCCAACTCACCGACCTCCCGACCTCCCGACTCACCAACCTACCGACCTCCCGACTCACCGACTCACCGACCTCCCGAATCACTGACCTCCGGACTCAATGACCTCTCGACCTCCCGACCTCCCGACTCACCGACATCCCGACTCACCGACCTCCCGACCGCCCGACTTACTGAATCTCGACTCACCGACATCCCGACCTCCCGACTCAACGACCTCCCGACTCACCGACCTCTCGACTCACCGACCTCCCGACCTCCCGACCTCCCGACTCACCGACATCCCGACTCACCGACCTCCCGACCGCCCGACTTACTGACCTCCCGACTCACCGACATCCCGACCTCCCGACTCAACGACCTCCCGACTCACCGACCTCCCGACTCACCGACCTCCCGACTCACCGACCTCCAGACTCACCGACCTCCCGTCCTCCCGACCTCCCGACTCACCGACCTCCCAACCTCCCGACTCACCGACCTCCAGACTCACCGACCTCCCGACCTCCCGACTCACCGACCTCCCGACCTCCCGGCTCACCGACCTCCCGACTCACCGACCTCCCGACCTCCTGACATCCCGACTCACCGACCTCCCAACTCACCGACCTCCCGACCTCCCGTATCACCAAACTGCCGCCCTCCCGAGCACCCGACCTCCCGACTCACCGACTCACCGACCTCCCGAGTCACTGACCGCCAGACTCACTGACCTCCCGACCTGCCGAGCTCCCGACTCACCGACATCCCGACCTCCCGACTCACCGACCTCCCGACTCACCGACCTCCCGACCTCCCGACTCACCGACCTCCCGACTCACCGTCCTCCCGACCTCCCGACTCACCGACCTCCCGAACTCCCAACTCACCGACTTCCCGAACTCCCGACCTCCCGACCTCCCGACCTCCCGACTAACCGACCTCCTGACCTCCCGACTCACCGACCTCCCAATTCACCGACCTACCGACCTCCCAAATCACCGACCTCCCGACTCACTGACCTCCCAACTCACCGACCTCCCGACCTCCCGACTCACCAACCTACCGACCTCCCGACTCACCGACTCACCGACCTCCCGACTCACTGACCTCCCGACCTCCCGACTCACCGACCTCCTGACCTCCCGACTCACCAACCTACCGACCTCCTGACTCACCGACTCACCGACCTCCCGACTCACTCACCTCCCGACCTCCCGACTCACCGACCTACCGACCTCCCGACTCACCAACCTACCGACCTCCCGACTCACCGACTCACCGACCTCCCGACTCACTGACCTACCGACCTCCCGACTCACCGACCTCCCGACCTGTCGACCTCCCGACGTCCCGACCTCCGTACTCACCGACCTGCCGACCCACCGGCATCCCGACTCACCGACCTCCCGACTCACCGACCTCCCGACTCACCGACAGCCCGACTCACCGACCTCCCGACTCACCGACATACCGACCTCCCAACTCACCGACCTCCTGACCTCCCGACTCAACGACCTCCCGACTCACCGACCTCCCGACTCACCGACCTCCCGACTCACCGACCTCCCGACTCACCGACCTCCAGACTCACCGACCTCCCGTCCTCCCGACCTCCCGACTCACCTACCTCCCAACCTCCCGACTCACCGACCTCCAGACTCACCGACCTCCCGACCTCCCGACTCACCGACCTCCCGACCTCCCGGCTCACCGACCTCCCGACTCACCGACCTCCCGACCTCCTGACATCCCGACTCACCGACCTCCCAACTCACCGACCTCCCGACCTCCCGTATCACCAAACTGCCGCCCTCCCGAACACCCGACCTCCCGACTCACCGACTCACCGACCTCCCGAGTCACTGACCGCCAGACTCACTGACCTCCCGACCTGCCGAGCTCCCGACTCACCGACATCCCGACCTCCCGACTCACCGACCTCCCGACTCACCGACCTCCCGACCTCCCGACTCACCGACCTCCCGACTCACCGTCCTCCCGACCTCCCGACTCACCGACCTCCCGAACTCCCAACTCACCGACTTCCCGAACTCCCGACCTCCCGACCTCCCGACCTCCCGACTAACCGACCTCCTGACCTCCCGACTCACCGACCTCCCAATTCACCGACCTACCGACCTCCCAAATCACCGACCTCCCGACTCACTGACCTCCCAACTCACCGACCTCCCGACCTCCCGACTCACCGACCTCCTGACCTCCCGACTCACCAACCTACCGACCTCCTGACTCACCGACTCACCGACCTCCCGACTCACTGACCTCCCGACCTCCCGACTCACCGACCTACCGACCTCCCGACTCACCAACCTACCGACCTCCCGACTCACCGACTCACCGACCTCCCGACTCACTGACCTACCGACCTCCCGACTCACCGACAGCCCGACTCACCGACCTCCCGACTCACCGACCTACCGACCTCCCAACTCACCGACCTCCTGACCTCCCGACTCACAGACCTCCCGACCTACCAACATCCCGACTCACCGACCTCCCGAACTCACCGACCTCCCGACCTCCCGACCTCCCGACTCACCGACCTCGTGACCACCCAACTTACCAAGCTCCTGACTTCCCGACTAACCGACCTCCCAACTCACCGACCTCCCGACCTCCCGACTCACCAATCTCCCGACCTCCCGACTCACCGACCTCCCGACCTCCGACTCACCGACCTCCCGACCTCCCGACTCACGGACCTCCCGAACTCACCGACCTCCCGACCTCCCTACTCACCAAGCTCCTGATTTCCCGACTCACCGACCTCCCAACTCACCGACCTCCCGACCTCCCAAATCACCGACCTCCCAACTCACCAACCTCCCGACCTCCCAAATCACCGACCTCCCGACTCACCGACCTCCCGACCTCCCGACTCGCCGACCTCCTGACTCACCGATCTCCGGACCTCCCGACTCACCGACCTCCCGACTCACCGACCTCCCGACCTCCCGACTCACCGACCTCCCGACTCACCGTCCTCCCGACCTCCCGACTCACCGACCTCCCGACCTCCCGACTCACGGACCTCCCGAACTCACCGACCTCCCGACTCACCGACCTCCCGGCTCTCCGACCTCCCGACTCACCGACCTCCAGACTCACCGACCTCCCGTCCTCCCGACCTCCCGACTCGCCGACCTACCGACCTCCCGACTCGCCGACCTCCCGACCTCCCGACTCACCGACCTCCAGACTCACCGAACTCCCGACCTCCCGACTCACCGACCTCCCGACTTCCCAACTCACCGACCTCCCGGCTCACCGACCTCCCGACTCACCGACCTCCCGACCTCCTGACATCCCGATTCACCGACCTCCCAACTCACCGACCTCCCGACCTCCCGAATCACCAAACTGCCGCCATCCCGAACACCCGACCTCCCGACTCACCGACTCACCGACCTCCCGAGTCACTGACCGCCAGACTCACTGACCTCCCGACCTGCCGAGCTCCCGTCTCACCGACATCCCGACCTCCCGACTCACTGACCTCCCGACTCACCGACCTCCCGACCTCCCGACTTACTGACCTCCCGACTCACCGACCTCCCGACTCACCGATCTCCCGACTCACCGACCTCCCGACCTCCCGACTTACTGACCTCCCGACTCACCGACCTCCCGACTCACTGACCTCCCGACTCACCGACCTCCCGACCTCCCGACTTACTGACCTCCCGACTCACCGACCTCCCAACTCACCGACCTCCCGACTCACCGACCTCCCGACCTCCCGACTCACCAACCTCCCGACTCACCGACCTCCCGAGCACCCGATCTCCCGACTCACCGACCTCCCGACCTCCCGACTCACCAACCTCCCGACTCACCGACCTCCCGAGCACCCGATCTCCCGACTCACCGACCTCCCGAACTCCCGACTCACCAACCTCCCGACCTCCCGACTCACCGACCCACCGACCTCCCGACCTCCCGACCTCCCGACTCACCGACCTCCCGACTCACCGACCTACCGACCTCCCGACCTCCCGACTCACCGACCTCCCGACTCACCGACCTCCCGAGCACCTGACCTCGAGATGCACCGACCTCCCGAACTCCCGACTCAACGACATCCCCACTGAACGACCTCCCAACTCACCGACCTCCCGACCTCCCGACTCACCAACCTCCCGACCTCCCGACTCACCGACCTACCGACCTACCGACCTCCCAACCTCCTGACTCACTGACGTCCCGACTGACCGACCTCCCGACCTCCCGACTCACCGACCTCCCGACCACCTGACTCAACGACCTCCCGACTCACCGATCTCCCGACCTCCCGACTCACTGACCTCCCGACTCACCGACCTCCCGACCTCCCGACCTCCCGACCTCCCGACTCACCGACCTCCCGACCTCCCGACTCACCAAGATCCCGACCTCCCGACTCATCGACCGCCCGACCTCCCGACTCACTGACCACCTGTCCTCCCAACTCACCGACCTCCCGACTCACCGACCTCCCAACTCACCGACCTCCCGACTCACCGACCTCCCAATCTCCCGACTCACCGACCTCCCAACCTCCCGACTCACCGACCTCCCGACGTCCCGACCCACCGACTTCCCGAATCACTGACCGCCGGACTCACTGACCTCCCTACCTCCCGACCCACCGACCTCCCAACTCACCGACCTCCCAACCTCCCGACTCACCGACCTGCCGACGTCCCGACCCACCGACCTCCCGAATCACTGACCGCCGGACTCACTGACCTCCCTACCTCCCGACTCACTGACCTCCCTACCTCCCGACCCACCGACCTCCCAACTCACCGACATCCCGACCTCCCGACTCACCGACCTCCCGACCTCCTCAATCACCAACCTCCCGAATCACCGACCTCCCAACCCACCAACCTCCCGACATCCCGACCTCCTGACCTCCCGACTCACCGACCACCCGAATCACTGACTACCGGACTCACTGACCTCCCGACCTCCCAACCCACCGACCTCCCGACTCACCGACCTCCCGACTCACCGACTTCCCGACCTCCCGACTCACCGACCTCCCGACTCACCGACATTTCGACCTCCCGACTTACTGACCTCCCGACTCACCGACATCCCGACCTCCCAACCCACCGACCTCCCGACTCACTGACCTCCCGACCTCCCAATCCACCGACCTCCCCACCTCCCAACTCACCGATCTCCCGACTCACCGACATCCCGACCTCCCGACCCACCGACCTCCTGACCTCCCGACTCACCGACCTCCTGACCGACCAACTTCCTGTCCTCCCGACTCACCGACATCACGACCTCCCGACCCACCGACCTCCTGACCTCTCGACTCACCGACCTCCCGACCTGCCGACGTCCCGACCTCCCTACACACCGACCTGCCAATTCACCGACCTCCCAACCCACCAACCTCCCGACGTCCCGACCTCCTGACCTCCCGACTCACCGACCTCCCGAATCACTGACTGCCGGACTCACTGACCTCCCGACCTCCCAACCCACCGACCTCACGACTCACCGACATCCCGACCTCCCGACTCACCGACCTCCCGACTCACCGACATCCCGACCTCCCGACTCACCGACCTCCCGACTCACTGACCTCCCGACCTCCCAACCCACCGACCTCCTGACTCACCGACATCCCGACCTCCCGACTCACCGAACTCCCGACTCACCGACTTCCGACCTCCCGACTTACTGACCTCCCGACTCACCGACATCCCAATCTCCCGACTCACCGACCTCCCAACCTCCCGACTCACCGACCTCCCGACGTCCCGACCCACCGACTTCCCGAATCACTGACCGCCGGACTCACTGACCTCCCTACCTCCCGACCCACCGACCTCCCAACTCACCGACCTCCCAACCTCCCGACTCACCGACCTGCCGACGTCCCGACCCACCGACCTCCCGAATCACTGACCGCCGGACTCACTGACCTCCCTACCTCCCGACTCACTGACCTCCCTACCTCCCGACCCACCGACCTCCCAACTCACCGACATCCCGACCTCCCGACTCACCGACCTCCCGACCTCCTCAATCACCAACCTCCCGAATCACCGACCTCCCAACCCACCAACCTCCCGACATCCCGACCTCCTGACCTCCCGACTCACCGACCACCCGAATCACTGACTACCGGACTCACTGACCTCCCGACCTCCCAACCCACCGACCTCCCGACTCACCGACCTCCCGACTCACCGACTTCCCGACCTCCCGACTCACCGACCTCCCGACTCACCGACATTTCGACCTCCCGACTTACTGACCTCCCGACTCACCGACATCCCGACCTCCCAACCCACCGACCTCCCGACCTCCCAAATCACCGACCTCCCAACTCACCAACCTCCCGACCTCCCAAGTCACCGACCTCCCGACTCACCGACCTCCCGACCTCCCGACTCGCCGACCTCCTGACTCACCGATCTCCGGACCTCCCGACTCACCGACCTCCCGACTCACCGACCTCCCGACCTCCCGACTCACCGACCTCCCGACTCACGGTCCTCCCGACCTCCCGACTCACCGACCTCCCGAACTCCCAACTCACCGACTTCCCGAACTCCCGACCTCCCGACCTCCCGACCTCCCGACTAACCGACCTCCTGACCTCCCGACTCACCGACCTCCCAATTCACCGACCTACCGACCTCCCAAATCACCGACCTCCCGACTCACTGACCTCCCAACTCACCGACCTCCCGACCTCCCGACTCACCAATCTCCCGACCTCCCGACTCACCGACCTCCCGACCTCCGACTCACCGACCTCCCGACCTCCCGACTCACCGACATCCCGACCTCCCGACTCAACGACCTCCCGACTCACCGACCTCCCGACTCACCGACCTCCCGACTCACCGACCTCCCGACTCACCGACCTCCCGACTCAACGACCTCCCGACTCACCGACCTCCCGGCTCTCCGACCTCCCGACTCACCGACCTCCAGACTCACCGACCTCCCGTCCTCCCGACCTCCCGACTCGCCGACCTACCGACCTCCCGACTCGCCGACCTCCCGACCTCCCGACTCACCGACCTCCAGACTCACCGAACTCCCGACCTCCCGACTCACCGACCTCCCGACTTCCCAACTCACCGACCTCCCGGCTCACCGACCTCCCGACTCACCGACCTCCCGACCTCCTGACATCCCGATTCACCGACCTCCCAACTCACCGACCTCCCGACCTCCCGAATCACCAAACTGCCGCCATCCCGAACACCCGACCTCCCGACTCACCGACTCACCGACCTCCCGAGTCACTGACCGCCAGACTCACTGACCTCCCGACCTGCCGAGCTCCCGTCTCACCGACATCCCGACCTCCCGACTCACTGACCTCCCGACTCACCGACCTCCCGACCTCCCGACTTACTGACCTCCCGACTCACCGACCTCCCGACTCACCGATCTCCCGACTCACCGACCTCCCGACCTCCCGACTTACTGACCTCCCGACTCACCGACCTCCCGACTCACTGACCTCCCGACTCACCGACCTCCCGACCTCCCGACTTACTGACCTCCCGACTCACCGACCTCCCAACTCACCGACCTCCCGACTCACCGACCTCCCGACCTCCCGACTCACCAACCTCCCGACTCACCGACCTCCCGAGCACCCGATCTCCCGACTCACCGACCTCCCGACCTCCCGACTCACCAACCTCCCGACTCACCGACCTCCCGAGCACCCGATCTCCCGACTCACCGACCTCCCGAACTCCCGACTCACCAACCTCCCGACCTCCCGACTCACCGACCCACCGACCTCCCGACCTCCCGACCTCCCGACTCACCGACCTCCCGACTCACCGACCTACCGACCTCCCGACCTCCCGACTCACCGACCTCCCGACTCACCGACCTCCCGAGCACCTGACCTCGAGATGCACCGACCTCCCGAACTCCCGACTCAACGACATCCCCACTGAACGACCTCCCAACTCACCGACCTCCCGACCTCCCGACTCACCAACCTCCCGACCTCCCGACTCACCGACCTACCGACCTACCGACCTCCCAACCTCCTGACTCACTGACGTCCCGACTGACCGACCTCCCGACCTCCCGACTCACCGACCTCCCGACCACCTGACTCAACGACCTCCCGACTCACCGATCTCCCGACCTCCCGACTCACTGACCTCCCGACTCACCGACCTCCCGACCTCCCGACCTCCCGACCTCCCGACTCACCGACCTCCCGACCTCCCGACTCACCAAGATCCCGACCTCCCGACTCATCGACCGCCCGACCTCCCGACTCACTGACCACCTGTCCTCCCAACTCACCGACCTCCCGACTCACCGACCTCCCAACTCACCGACCTCCCGACTCACCGACCTCCCAATCTCCCGACTCACCGACCTCCCAACCTCCCGACTCACCGACCTCCCGACGTCCCGACCCACCGACTTCCCGAATCACTGACCGCCGGACTCACTGACCTCCCTACCTCCCGACCCACCGACCTCCCAACTCACCGACCTCCCAACCTCCCGACTCACCGACCTGCCGACGTCCCGACCCACCGACCTCCCGAATCACTGACCGCCGGACTCACTGACCTCCCTACCTCCCGACTCACTGACCTCCCTACCTCCCGACCCACCGACCTCCCAACTCACCGACATCCCGACCTCCCGACTCACCGACCTCCCGACCTCCTCAATCACCAACCTCCCGAATCACCGACCTCCCAACCCACCAACCTCCCGACATCCCGACCTCCTGACCTCCCGACTCACCGACCACCCGAATCACTGACTACCGGACTCACTGACCTCCCGACCTCCCAACCCACCGACCTCCCGACTCACCGACCTCCCGACTCACCGACTTCCCGACCTCCCGACTCACCGACCTCCCGACTCACCGACATTTCGACCTCCCGACTTACTGACCTCCCGACTCACCGACATCCCGACCTCCCAACCCACCGACCTCCCGACTCACTGACCTCCCGACCTCCCAATCCACCGACCTCCCCACCTCCCAACTCACCGATCTCCCGACTCACCGACATCCCGACCTCCCGACCCACCGACCTCCTGACCTCCCGACTCACCGACCTCCTGACCGACCAACTTCCTGTCCTCCCGACTCACCGACATCACGACCTCCCGACCCACCGACCTCCTGACCTCTCGACTCACCGACCTCCCGACCTGCCGACGTCCCGACCTCCCTACACACCGACCTGCCAATTCACCGACCTCCCAACCCACCAACCTCCCGACGTCCCGACCTCCTGACCTCCCGACTCACCGACCTCCCGAATCACTGACTGCCGGACTCACTGACCTCCCGACCTCCCAACCCACCGACCTCACGACTCACCGACATCCCGACCTCCCGACTCACCGACCTCCCGACTCACCGACATCCCGACCTCCCGACTCACCGACCTCCCGACTCACTGACCTCCCGACCTCCCAACCCACCGACCTCCTGAATCACCGACATCCCGACCTCCCGACTCACCGAACTCCCGACTCACCGACTTCCCGACCTCCCGACTTACTGACCTCCCGACTCACCGACATCCCAATCTCCCGACTCACCGACCTCCCAACCTCCCGACTCACCGACCTCCCGACGTCCCGACCCACCGACCTCCCGAATCACTGACCGCCGGACTCACTGACCTCCCTACCTCCCGACCCACCGACCTCCCAACTCACCGACCTCCCAACCTCCCGACTCACCGACCTGCCGACGTCCCGACCCACCGACCTCCCGAATCACTGACCGCCGGACTCACTGACCTCCCTACCTCCCGACTCACTGACCTCCCTACCTCCCGACCCACCGACCTCCCAACTCACCGACATCCCGACCTCCCGACTCACCGACCTCCCGACCTCCTCAATCACCAACCTCCCGAATCACCGACCTCCCAACCCACCAACCTCCCGACATCCCGACCTCTTGACCTCCCGACTCACCGACCACCCGAATCACTGACTACCGGACTCACTGACCTCCCGACCTCCCAACCCACCGACCTCCCGACTCACCGACCTCCCGACTCACCGACTTCCCGACCTCCCGACTCACCGACCTCCCGACTCACCGACATTTCGACCTCCCGACTTACTGACCTCCCGACTCACCGACATCCCGACCTCCCAACCCACCGACCTCCCGACTCACTGACCTCCCGACCTCCCAATCCACCGACCTCCCCACCTCCCAACTCACCGATCTCCCGACTCACCGACATCCCGACCTCCCGACCCACCGACCTCCTGACCTCCCGACTCACCGACCTCCTGACCGACCAACTTCCTGTCCTCCCGACTCACCGACATCACGACCTCCCGACCCACCGACCTCCTGACCTCTCGACTCACCGACCTCCCGACCTGCCGACGTCCCGACCTCCCTACACACCGACCTGCCAATTCACCGACCTCCCAACCCACCAACCTCCCGACGTCCCGACCTCCTGACCTCCCGACTCACCGACCTCCCGAATCACTGACTGCCGGACTCACTGACCTCCCGACCTCCCAACCCACCGACCTCACGACTCACCGACATCCCGACCTCCCGACTCACCGACCTCCCGACTCACCGACATCCCGACCTCCCGACTCACCGACCTCCCGACTCACTGACCTCCCGACCTCCCAACCCACCGACCTCCTGACTCACCGACATCCCGACCTCCCGACTCACCGAACTCCCGACTCACCGACTTCCCGACCTCCCGACTTACTGACCTCCCGACTCACCGACATCCCGACCTCCCGACTCACCGACCTCCCGACTCACCGACCTCCCGACCTCGCGACTAACCGCCCTCCCCACGTCCCAACTCACCGATCTCCCGACTCACCGACATCCCGACCTCCCGACCCACCGACCTCCTGACCTCCCGACTCACCGACCTCCTGACCGACCAACCTCCTGTCCTCCCGACTCACCGACATCCCGACCTCCCGACCCACCGACCTCCTGACCTCTCGACTCACCGACCTCCCGACCTGCCGACGTCCCGACCTCGATACACACCGAGCTGCCAATCCACCGACCTCCCAACTCACCGACCTCCCGACCTCCCGACTCACCGAACTCCCGACCTCCCGACTCACCGACCTCCCGACTCACCGCCCTCCCGACCTCCCAACTCACCAGCCTCCCCACTCACCGACCTCCCGACCTCCCGAATCACCGACCACCCGACTCACCGACCTCCCGACTCACCGACCTCCCGACCACCCGACCTCTCGAATCACCGACCTCCCGACCTCCCGACCTCCTGACTCACCGACCTCCCGACCTCCCGACTCAGCAACCTCCCGACCTCCCGACCTCCTGACTCACCGACCTCCCGACCTCCCGACTCACCGACCTCCCGACCTCCCGACCTCCCGACTCACCCGCTTCCCGACATCCTGACTCAGTGACGTCCCGACTGACCGACCTCCCGACCTCCCGACTCACTGACCTCCCGACTCACCGACCTCCTGGCTCACCGACCTCCCGACCTCCCGACTCACCGACCTCCAGACTCACCGACCTCCGAACCTCCCCACTTACTGACCTCCCGACTCACCTTCCTCCCGACCTCCCGACTAACCGACCTCCCCACCTCCCGACTCACTGACCTCCCAACCCACCGGCATCCCGACCTCCCGACCCACCTACCTCCTGACCTCCCGGCTCACCGACCTCCTGACCTACCGACCTCCCGACCTCCCAACTCACCGACCTCCCGACCTCCTGACTTCCCGACTCACCGACCTCCCGACTCGCCTAACTCCCGACCTGCCGACTCATCGACCTCCCGACCTACCGACCTCCCGACTCACCGACCTCCCGACCTCCCGACTCACCGACCTACCGACCTCCCGACTCGCCGACCTCCCGACCTCCCGAACTCCCGAATCACCGACCTCCCAACCTCCCGACTCACCGACCTCCCGAACACACCGACTTCCCGATTCACCGACCTCCCAACTCACGACCTCCCGACCTCCCGACTCACCAACCTCCCGACCACCCGACTCACTGACCTCCCGACCTGCCGACCTCCCGACTCACTGACGTCCCGACTGACCGACCTTCCGACCTCCCGACCTCCCAACTCACCGACCTCCCGACCTCCCGACTCACCGACCTCCCGACTCGCCGACCTCCCGACTCACCGACCTCCCGACCTCCCGACTCACCGACCTCCCAACCTTCCGACTCAACGACCTCCCGCCCTCCCGACTCACCGACCTCCCGACCTCCCGACTGACCGACTTCCCGACCTCCCGACTCACTGACGTCCTGACTGACCGACCTCCCGACCTCCCGACTCACCGACCTCCCGACCTCCCGACCTCCTGACTCACCGACCTCCAGACATCCCGACTCACCGACCTCCTGACTCGCCGACCTCCAGACTCACCGATCTCCCGACCTCCCGACTCACCGACCTCCCGACCTCCCGACTCATTCACATCCCGACCTCCTGATCCACCGACCTCCTGACCTTCTGACCTCCTGACCTCCCGACAAACCGACCTCCCGACCTGTCGACCTCCTGACGTCCCGACCTCCCAACTCACCAACCTCCCGACACACCGACCTGCCGACCCACCGACCTCCCGACTCACCGACCTCCCGACCTCCCGATTCACCAACCTCCCGACATCCTGACTCACCGACCTCCCGACCTCCCGATTCACCGACCTCCCGACCTCCCGACTCACCGACCTCCCGACATCCTGACTCACCGACCTCCCGACCTCCCAACTCACCAACCTCCCGACTCACCGACCTCCCGACTCACCGACCTCCCGACCTCCCGACTCACCGACCTCCCGACTCGCCGACCTCCCGAGTCGCCGACCTCCCGACTCACCGACCTCCCGACTCACCAACCTCCCGACTCTCCGACCTCCCCACTCACCGACCTCCCGACTCACCGAACACCCGACTCAATGACCTCCCGACTCACCGACCACCCGACCTCTCGACCTCCCGACTCACCGACCTCCCGACCTCCCGACTCACCGACCACCCGACTCACCGACCTACCGACCTCCCGACTCACCGTCCTCCCGACTCACCGACCTCCCGACCTCCTGACCTCCCGACTCACCGACCTCCCGACCTCTCGACTCACCGATCTCACGACCTCCCGACTCACACACCTCCAGACTCATCGATCTTCTGACTCGCCGACCTCCGACCTTCCGACTCACCGATCTCCCGACTCACCGACCTCCCGACTCACCGACCTCCCGACCTCCATACTCACCGACCTCCCGACTCACCAACCTCCCGACTCACCGACCTCCCGAACTCCCGACTCACCGACCTCCCGACCTCCTGACCTCCCGACTCTCCGACCTCCCGACTCACCGACCTCCCGACTCAACGACCTCCCGACTCACCGACCTCCTGACGTCTCGACCCACCGACCTCCTGACCTCCCGACTCACCGACCTCCCGACTCACTGACCTACCAACCTCCCGACTCACCGACCTCCCGACTCACTGACCTCCCGACTTCACGACTCACTGATCTCACGACCTCCCGACTCACCGACCACCCGACTCACCGACCTCCGACCTCCTGACTCCCCGACCTCCAGACTCATCGATCTCCTGACTCGCCGACCTCCGACCTTCCGACTCACCCATCTCCCGATTCACCGACCACCCGACCTCCCGACTCCCCGACCTCCAGACTCATCGACCTCACGACTCATCGACCTCACGCCTCACAGACCTCCCAACTCACCGACCTCCCGACCTCCCGACTCACCGACCTCCCGACCTGCTGACCTCCCGACTCTACAACCTCCCGAATCACCGACCTCCCGACCTCCCGACGCTCCAACCTCTCGACACACCGACCTCCGACCTCCCGATTCACCGATCTCCAGACTCACCGACCTCCCGACTCACCGAACACCCGACTCAATGACCTCCCGACTCACCGACCACCCGACCTCTCGACCTCCCGACTCACCGACCTCCCGACCTCCCGACTCACCGACCACCCGACTCACCGACCTACCGACCTCCCGACTCACCGTCCTCCCGACTCACCGACCTCCCGACCTCCTGACCTCCCGACTCACCGACCTCCCGACCTCTCGACTCACCGATCTCACGACCTCCCGACTCACACACCTCCAGACTCATCGATCTTCTGACTCGCCGACCTCCGACCTTCCGACTCACCGATCTCCCGACTCACCGACCTCCCGACTCACCGACCTCCCGACCTCCATACTCACCGACCTCCCGACTCACCAACCTCCCGACTCACCGACCTCCCGAACTCCCGACTCACCGACCTACCGACCTCCTGACCTCCCGACTCTCCGACCTCCCGACTCACCGACCTCCCGACTCAACGACCTCCCGACTCACCGACCTCCTGACGTCTCGACCCACCGACCTCCTGACCTCCCGACTCACCGACCTCCCGACTCACTGACCTACCAACCTCCCGACTCACCGACCTCCCGACTCACTGACCTCCCGACTTCACGACTCACTGATCTCACGACCTCCAGACTCACCGACCTCCCGATGTCCCGACTCACCGACTTCCCGACCCACCGACCTCCCGACCTCCCGAATCACCGACCTCCCGACTCACCGACCTCCCGACTCACCGACCTCCCGACCTCCCGACTCACCGACCTCCCGACCTCCCGACTCGCCGACCTCCCGACCTCCCGAATCACCGACCTCCCGACTCACTGACCTCCTGACCTCCCGACTAACCGAGCTCCCGACAAACTGACCTCCTGACCCACCGATCTCCCGACTCACCGACCCCCCAACTTATCGATCTCCCGACCTTCCGACCTCCTGACTCACCGACCTCCCAACTCACCGACCTCCTGACATCCCGACAACCCGACCCACCGACCTCCCGACTCACCGACCTCCCGACTCACCGACCTCCCGACTCACCGACCTCCCGACTCACCGACCTCATGACCTTCCGACCTCCTGACATCCCGACTCACCGACCTCCCGACTCACCGAACTCCCGACCTACCGATCTCCCGACTCACCGACCTCCCGACCTACCGACTCACCGACCTCCTGACTCACCGACCTCCTGACTCACCGACCTCCCGACTCACCGACCTCCCAACTCACTGACCTCCCGATCTCCCGAATCACCGACCTCCCAACTCACCGACCTCCCGACTCACCGACCTCCCGACTCACTGTCCTCCCGACTCACCGACCTCCCGACTCACCGACCTCCCGACCCACCGACATCCTGACCTCCCGACCTCCCGACTAACCGACCTCCCGACTCACCGACCTCCCGACTCACCGACCACCCGACTCACCGCTATCCTGACCTCCCAACCTCCCGACCCACCGACCTCCTGAATCACCGACCTCCCGACTCATCGACCTCCCGACTCACCGCTATCCTGACCTCCCGACCTCCCGACCACCTGACCTCTCGACTCACCGACCTCCCGACCACCTGACCTCCCGACTCACCGACTTCCCGACTCACCGACCTCCCGACTCACCGACCTCCCGACTCACCGACCTACCGACTCACCGACCTCCCGACTCACCGACCTCCCGACTCACCGACCTCCCGACTCACCGACCTCCCGACCTCCCGACTCACCGACCTCCCGACTCACCGACCTCCCGACTCACCGACCTCCCGACTCACCGACCTCCCGACTCAATGACCTCCCGATCCACCGACCTCCTGACTCACCGACCTCCCGACCTCCCGACGTCCCGACCTCCCGACCACCTGACCTCCCGACTCACCGACTTCCCGACTCACCGACCTCCCGACTCACCGACCTCCCGACCTCCCGACTCACTGACCTCCCGACTCACCGACCTCCCGACTCACCGACCTCCCGACTCACCGACCTCCCGACTCACCGACCTCCCGACTCACCGACCTCCCGACCTCCCGACTCACTGACCTCCCGACTCACCGACCTCCCGACTCACCGACCTCCCGACTCACCGACCTCCCGACGCACCGACCTCCTGACCTCCCGACTCACCGAAATCCCGACTCAGCGACCTACCGACCTCCCGACTCACCGACCTCCCGACTCAATGACCTCCCGACCCACCGACCTCCTGACTCACCGACCTCCCGACTCACCGACCTCCCGACTCACCGCCCTCCCAACCTCCCGACCGCCCGACCTCCCGACCCACCGACCTCCCGACTCACCGACATCCTGACCTTCTGACCTCCCGACTAACCGACCTCCCGACTCACTTACCTCCCTGTCTCCCGACCCTCCGACCTCCCGAATTTATCGATCTACCGACCTCCCAACCTCCCGACGTCCCGACCTCCCGACTCACCGACCTCCCGACTCACCGACCTCCCGACTCACCGACCTCCCGACTCACCGACCTCCCGACTCACCGACCTCCCGACTCACCGACCTCCCGACCCACCGACTTACAAACTCATCGACCTCCCGACCTCCTGACCTCCCGACTCACTGACCTCCCAGTCTCCCGACCCTCCGACCTCCCGAACTCCCGACTCACCGACCTCCCAATTTATCGATCTACCGAACTCCCAACCTCCCAACTCACCGACCTCCCGACTTACTGACCTCCCGACTCACCGACATCCCAATCTCCCGACTCACCGACCTCCCAACCTCCCGACTCACCGACCTCCCGACGTCCCGACCCACCGACTTCCCGAATCACTGACCGCCGGACTCACTGACCTCCCTACCTCCCGACTCACCGACCTCCCGACCTCCCGACGTCCCGACCCACCGACTTCCCGAATCACTGACCGCCGGACTCACTGACCTCCCTACCTCCCGACCCACCGACCTCCCAACTCACCGACCTCCCAACCTCCCGACTCACCGACCTGCCGACGTCCCGACCCACCGACCTCCCGAATCACTGACCGCCGGACTCACTGACCTCCCTACCTCCCGACTCACTGACCTCCCTACCTCCCGACCCACCGACCTCCCAACTCACCGACATCCTGACCTCCCGACTCACCGACCTCCCGACCTCCTCAATCACCAACCTCCCGAATCACCGACCTCCCAACCCACCAACCTCCCGACATCCCGACCTCCTGACCTCCCGACTCACCGACCACCCGAATCACTGACTACCGGACTCACTGACCTCCCGACCTCCCAACCCACCGACCTCCCGACTCACCGACCTCCCGACTCACCGACTTCCCGACCTCCCGACTCACCGACCTCCCGACTCACCGACATTTCGACCTCCCGACTTACTGACCTCCCGACTCACCGACATCCCGACCTCCCAACCCACCGACCTCCCGACTCACTGACCTCCCGACCTCCCAATCCACCGACCTCCCCACCTCCCAACTCACCGATCTCCCGACTCACCGACATCCCGACCTCCCGACCCACCGACCTCCTGACCTCCCGACTCACCGACCTCCTGACCGACCAACTTCCTGTCCTCCCGACTCACCGACATCACGACCTCCCGACCCACCGACCTCCTGACCTCTCGACTCACCGACCTCCCGACCTGCCGACGTCCCGACCTCCCTACACACCGACCTGCCAATTCACCGACCTCCCAACCCACCAACCTCCCGACGTCCCGACCTCCTGACCTCCCGACTCACCGACCTCCCGAATCACTGACTGCCGGACTCACTGACCTCCCGACCTCCCAACCCACCGACCTCACGACTCACCGACATCCCGACCTCCCGACTCACCGACCTCCCGACTCACCGACATCCCGACCTCCCGACTCACCGACCTCCCGACTCACTGACCTCCCGACCTCCCAACCCACCGACCTCCTGACTCACCGACATCCCGACCTCCCGACTCACCGAACTCCCGACTCACCGACTTCCCGACCTCCCGACTTACTGACCTCCCGACTCACCGACATCCCAATCTCCCGACTCACCGACCTCCCAACCTCCCGACTCACCGACCTCCCGACGTCCCGACCCACCGACTTCCCGAATCACTGACCGCCGGACTCACTGACCTCCCTACCTCCCGACTCACCGACCTCCCGACCCACCGACCTCCCAACTCACCGACCTCCCAACCTCCCGACTCACCGACCTGCCGACGTCCCGACCCACCGACCTCCCGAATCACTGACCGCCGGACTCACTGACCTCCCTACCTCCCGACTCACTGACCTCCCAACTCACCGACCTCCCAACCTCCCGACTCACCGACCTCCCGACCTCCTCAATCACCAACCTCCCGAATCACCGACCTCCCAACCCACCAACCTCCCGACATCCCGACCTCCTGACCTCCCGACTCACCGACCACCCGAATCACTGACTACCGGACTCACTGACCTCCCGACCTCCCAACCCACCGACCTCCCGACTCACCGACCTCCCGACTCACCGACTTCCCGACCTCCCGACTCACCGACCTCCCGACTCACCGACATTTCGACCTCCCGACTTACTGACCTCCCGACTCACCGACATCCCGACCTCCCAACCCACCGACCTCCCGACCTCCCAAATCACCGACCTCCCAACTCACCAACCTCCCGACCTCCCAAGTCACCGACCTCCCGACTCACCGACCTCCCGACCTCCCGACTCGCCGACCTCCTGACTCACCGATCTCCGGACCTCCCGACTCACCGACCTCCCGACTCACCGACCTCCCGACCTCCCGACTCACCGACCTCCCGACTCACGGTCCTCCCGACCTCCCGACTCACCGACCTCCCGAACTCCCAACTCACCGACTTCCCGAACTCCCGACCTCCCGACCTCCCGACCTCCCGACTAACCGACCTCCTGACCTCCCGACTCACCGACCTCCCAATTCACCGACCTACCGACCTCCCAAATCACCGACCTCCCGACTCACTGACCTCCCAACTCACCGACCTCCCGACCTCCCGACTCACCAATCTCCCGACCTCCCGACTCACCGACCTCCCGACCTCCGACTCACCGACCTCCCGACCTCCCGACTCACCGACATCCCGACCTCCCGACTCAACGACCTCCCGACTCACCGACCTCCCGACTCACCGACCTCCCGACTCACCGACCTCCCGACTCACCGACCTCCCGACTCAACGACCTCCCGACTCACCGACCTCCCGACTCTCCGACCTCCCGACTCACCGACCTCCAGACTCACCGACCTCCCGTCCTCCCGACCTCCCGACTCGCCGACCTACCGACCTCCTGACTCGCCGACCTCCCGACCTCCCGACTCACCGACCTCCAGACTCACCGAACTCCCGACCTCCCGACTCACCGACCTCCCGACTTCCCAACTCACCGACCTCCCGGCTCACCGACCTCCCGACTCACCGACCTCCCGACCTCCTGACATCCCGATTCACCGACCTCCCAACTCACCGACCTCCCGACCTCCCGAATCACCAAACTGCCGCCATCCCGAACACCCGACCTCCCGACTCACCGACTCACCGACCTCCCGAGTCACTGACCGCCAGACTCACTGACCTCCCGACCTGCCGAGCTCCCGTCTCACCGACATCCCGACCTCCCGACTCACTGACCTCCCGACTCACCGACCTCCCGACCTCCCGACTTACTGACCTCCCGACTCACCGACCTCCCGACTCACCGATCTCCCGACTCACCGACCTCCCGACCTCCCGACTTACTGACCTCCCGACTCACCGACCTCCCGACTCACTGACCTCCCGACTCACCGACCTCCCGACCTCCCGACTTACTGACCTCCCGACTCACCGACCTCCCAACTCACCGACCTCCCGACTCACCGACCTCCCGACCTCCCGACTCACCAACCTCCCGACTCACCGACCTCCCGAGCACCCGATCTCCCGACTCACCGACCTCCCGACCTCCCGACTCACCAACCTCCCGACTCACCGACCTCCCGAGCACCCGATCTCCCGACTCACCGACCTCCCGAACTCCCGACTCACCAACCTCCCGACCTCCCGACTCACCGACCCACCGACCTCCCGACCTCCCGACCTCCCGACTCACCGACCTCCCGACTCACCGACCTACCGACCTCCCGACCTCCCGACTCACCGACCTCCCGACTCACCGACCTCCCGAGCACCTGACCTCGAGATGCACCGACCTCCCGAACTCCCGACTCAACGACATCCCCACTGAACGACCTCCCAACTCACCGACCTCCCGACCTCCCGACTCACCAACCTCCCGACCTCCCGACTCACCGACCTACCGACCTACCGACCTCCCAACCTCCTGACTCACTGACGTCCCGACTGACCGACCTCCCGACCTCCCGACTCACCGACCTCCCGACCACCTGACTCAACGACCTCCCGACTCACCGATCTCCCGACCTCCCGACTCACTGACCTCCCGACTCACCGACCTCCCGACCTCCCGACCTCCCGACCTCCCGACTCACCGACCTCCCGACCTCCCGACTCACCAAGATCCCGACCTCCCGACTCATCGACCGCCCGACCTCCCGACTCACTGACCACCTGTCCTCCCAACTCACCGACCTCCCGACTCACCGACCTCCCAACTCACCGACCTCCCGACTCACCGACCTCCCAATCTCCCGACTCACCGACCTCCCAACCTCCCGACTCACCGACCTCCCGACGTCCCGACCCACCGACTTCCCGAATCACTGACCGCCGGACTCACTGACCTCCCTACCTCCCGACCCACCGACCTCCCAACTCACCGACCTCCCAACCTCCCGACTCACCGACCTGCCGACGTCCCGACCCACCGACCTCCCGAATCACTGACCGCCGGACTCACTGACCTCCCTACCTCCCGACTCACTGACCTCCCTACCTCCCGACCCACCGACCTCCCAACTCACCGACATCCCGACCTCCCGACTCACCGACCTCCCGACCTCCTCAATCACCAACCTCCCGAATCACCGACCTCCCAACCCACCAACCTCCCGACATCCCGACCTCCTGACCTCCCGACTCACCGACCACCCGAATCACTGACTACCGGACTCACTGACCTCCCGACCTCCCAACCCACCGACCTCCCGACTCACCGACCTCCCGACTCACCGACTTCCCGACCTCCCGACTCACCGACCTCCCGACTCACCGACATTTCGACCTCCCGACTTACTGACCTCCCGACTCACCGACATCCCGACCTCCCAACCCACCGACCTCCCGACTCACTGACCTCCCGACCTCCCAATCCACCGACCTCCCCACTCCCAACTCACCGATCTCCCGACTCACCGACATCCCGACCTCCCGACCCACCGACCTCCTGACCTCCCGACTCACCGACCCTCCTGACCGACCAACTTCCTGTCCTCCCGACTCACCGACATCACGACCTCCCGACCCACCGACCTCCTGACCTCTCGACTCACCGACCTCCCGACCTGCCGACGTCCCGACCTCCCTACACACCGACCTGCCAATTCACCGACCTCCCAACCCACCAACCTCCCGACGTCCCGACCTCCTGACCTCCCGACTCACCGACCTCCCGAATCACTGACTGCCGGACTCACTGACCTCCCGACCTCCCAACCCACCGACCTCACGACTCACCGACATCCCGACCTCCCGACTCACCGACCTCCCGACTCACCGACATCCCGACCTCCCGACTCACCGACCTCCCGACTCACTGACCTCCCGACCTCCCAACCCACCGACCTCCTGACTCACCGACATCCCGACCTCCCGACTCACCGAACTCCCGACTCACCGACTTCCCGACCTCCCGACTTACTGACCTCCCGACTCACCGACATCCCAATCTCCCGACTCACCGACCTCCCAACCTCCCGACTCACCGACCTCCCGACGTCCCGACCCACCGACTTCCCGAATCACTGACCGCCGGACTCACTGACCTCCCTACCTCCCGACCCACCGACCTCCCAACTCACCGACCTCCCAACCTCCCGACTCACCGACCTGCCGACGTCCCGACCCACCGACCTCCCGAATCACTGACCGCCGGACTCACTGACCTCCCTACCTCCCGACTCACTGACCTCCCTACCTCCCGACCCACCGACCTCCCAACTCACCGACATCCCGACCTCCCGACTCACCGACCTCCCGACCTCCTCAATCACCAACCTCCCGAATCACCGACCTCCCAACCCACCAACCTCCCGACATCCCGACCTCCTGACCTCCCGACTCACCGACCACCCGAATCACTGACTACCGGACTCACTGACCTCCCGACCTCCCAACCCACCGACCTCCCGACTCACCGACCTCCCGACTCACCGACTTCCCGACCTCCCGACTCACCGACCTCCCGACTCACCGACATTTCGACCTCCCGACTTACTGACCTCCCGACTCACCGACATCCCGACCTCCCAACCCACCGACCTCCCGACTCACTGACCTCCCGACCTCCCAATCCACCGACCTCCCCACCTCCCAACTCACCGATCTCCCGACTCACCGACATCCCGACCTCCCGACCCACCGACCTCCTGACCTCCCGACTCACCGACCTCCTGACCGACCAACTTCCTGTCCTCCCGACTCACCGACATCACGACCTCCCGACCCACCGACCTCCTGACCTCTCGACTCACCGACCTCCCGACCTGCCGACGTCCCGACCTCCCTACACACCGACCTGCCAATTCACCGACCTCCCAACCCACCAACCTCCCGACGTCCCGACCTCCTGACCTCCCGACTCACCGACCTCCCGAATCACTGACTGCCGGACTCACTGACCTCCCGACCTCCCAACCCACCGACCTCACGACTCACCGACATCCCGACCTCCCGACTCACCGACCTCCCGACTCACCGACATCCCGACCTCCCGACTCACCGACCTCCCGACTCACTGACCTCCCGACCTCCCAACCCACCGACCTCCTGACTCACCGACATCCCGACCTCCCGACTCACCGAACTCCCGACTCACCGACTTCCCGACCTCCCGACTTACTGACCTCCCGACTCACCGACATCCCGACCTCCCGACTCACCGACCTCCCGACTCACCGACCTCCCGACCTCGCGACTAACCGCCCTCCCCACGTCCCAACTCACCGATCTCCCGACTCACCGACATCCCGACCTCCCGACCCACCGACCTCCTGACCTCCCGACTCACCGACCTCCTGACCGACCAACCTCCTGTCCTCCCGACTCACCGACATCCCGACCTCCCGACCCACCGACCTCCTGACCTCTCGACTCACCGACTTCCCGACCTGCCGACGTCCCGACCTCGATACACACCGAGCTGCCAATCCACCGACCTCCCAACTCACCGACCTCCCGACCTCCCGACTCACCGAACTCCCGACCTCCCGACTCACCGACCTCCCGACTCACCGCCCTCCCGACCTCCCAACTCACCAGCCTCCCCACTCACCGACCTCCCGACCTCCCGAATCACCGACCACCCGACTCACCGACCTCCCGACTCACCGACCTCCCGACCACCCGACCTCTCGAATCACCGACCTCCCGACCTCCCGACCTCCTGACTCACCGACCTCCCGACCTCCCGACTCAGCAACCTCCCGACCTCCCGACCTCCTGACTCACCGACCTCCCGACCTCCCGACTCACCGACCTCCCGACCTCCCGACCTCCCGACTCACCCGCTTCCCGACATCCTGACTCAGTGACGTCCCGACTGACCGACCTCCCGACCTCCCGACTCACTGACCTCCCGACTCACCGACCTCCTGGCTCACCGACCTCCCGACCTCCCGACTCACCGACCTCCAGACTCACCGACCTCCGAACCTCCCCACTTACTGACCTCCCGACTCACCTTCCTCCCGACCTCCCGACTAACCGACCTCCCCACCTCCCGACTCACTGACCTCCCAACCCACCGGCATCCCGACCTCCCGACCCACCTACCTCCTGACCTCCCGGCTCACCGACCTCCTGACCTACCGACCTCCCGACCTCCCAACTCACCGACCTCCCGACCTCCTGACTTCCCGACTCACCGACCTCCCGACTCGCCTAACTCCCGACCTGCCGACTCATCGACCTCCCGACCTACCGACCTCCCGACTCACCGACCTCCCGACCTCCCGACTCACCGACCTACCGACCTCCCGACTCGCCGACCTCCCGACCTCCCGAACTCCCGAATCACCGACCTCCCAACCTCCCGACTCACCGACCTCCCGAACACACCGACTTCCCGATTCACCGACCTCCCAACTCACGACCTCCCGACCTCCCGACTCACCAACCTCCCGACCACCCGACTCACTGACCTCCCGACCTGCCGACCTCCCGACTCACTGACGTCCCGACTGACCGACCTTCCGACCTCCCGACCTCCCAACTCACCGACCTCCCGACCTCCCGACTCACCGACCTCCCGACTCGCCGACCTCCCGACTCGCCGACCTCCCGACTCACCGACCTCCCGACCTCCCGACTCACCGACCTCCCAACCTTCCGACTCAACGACCTCCCGCCCTCCCGACTCACCGACCTCCCGACCTCCCGACTGACCGACTTCCCGACCTCCCGACTCACTGACGTCCTGACTGACCGACCTCCCGACCTCCCGACTCACCGACCTCCCGACCTCCCGACCTCCTGACTCACCGACCTCCAGACATCCCGACTCACCGACCTCCTGACTCGCCGACCTCCAGACTCACCGATCTCCCGACCTCCCGACTCACCGACCTCCCGACCTCCCGACTCATTCACATCCCGACCTCCTGATCCACCGACCTCCTGACCTTCTGACCTCCTGACCTCCCGACAAACCGACCTCCCGACCTGTCGACCTCCTGACGTCCCGACCTCCCAACTCACCAACCTCCCGACACACCGACCTGCCGACCCACCGACCTCCCGACTCACCGACCTCCCGACCTCCCGATTCACCAACCTCCCGACATCCTGACTCACCGACCTCCCGACCTCCCGATTCACCGACCTCCCGACCTCCCGACTCACCGACCTCCCGACATCCTGACTCACCGACCTCCCGACCTCCCAACTCACCAACCTCCCGACTCACCGACCTCCCGACTCACCGACCTCCCGACCTCCCGACTCACCGACCTCCCGACTCGCCGACCTCCCGAGTCGCCGACCTCCCGACTCACCGACCTCCCGACTCACCAACCTCCCGACTCTCTGACCTCCCCACTCACCGACCTCCCGACTCACCGAACATCCGACTCAATGACCTCCCGACTCACCGACCACCCGACCTCTCGACCTCCCGACTCACCGACCTCCCGACCTCCCGACTCACCGACCACCCGACTCACCGACCTACCGACCTCCCGACTCACCGTCCTCCCGACTCACCGACCTCCCGACCTCCTGACCTCCCGACTCACCGACCTCCCGACCTCTCGACTCACCGATCTCACGACCTCCCGACTCACACACCTCCAGACTCATCGATCTTCTGACTCGCCGACCTCCGACCTTCCGACTCACCGATCTCCCGACTCACCGACCTCCCGACTCACCGACCTCCCGACCTCCATACTCACCGACCTCCCGACTCACCAACCTCCCGACTCACCGACCTCCCGAACTCCCGACTCACCGACCTCCCGACCTCCTGACCTCCCGACTCTCCGACCTCCCGACTCACCGACCTCCCGACTCAACGACCTCCCGACTCACCGACCTCCTGACGTCTCGACCCACCGACCTCCTGACCTCCCGACTCACCGACCTCCCGACTCACTGACCTACCAACCTCCCGACTCACCGACCTCCCGACTCACTGACCTCCCGACTTCACGACTCACTGATCTCACGACCTCCCGACTCACCGACCACCCGACTCACCGACCTCCGACCTCCCGACTCCCCGACCTCCAGACTCATCGATCTCCTGACTCGCCGACCTCCGACCTTCCGACTCACCCATCTCCCGATTCACCGACCACCCGACCTCCCGACTCCCCGACCTCCAGACTCATCGACCTCACGACTCATCGACCTCACGCCTCACAGACCTCCCAACTCACCGACCTCCCGACCTCCCGACTCACCGACCTCCCGACCTGCTGACCTCCCGACTCTACAACCTCCCGAATCACCGACCTCCCGACCTCCCGACGCTCCAACCTCTCGACACACCGACCTCCGACCTCCCGATTCACCGATCTCCAGACTCACCGACCTCCCGACTCACCGAACACCCGACTCAATGACCTCCCGACTCACCGACCACCCGACCTCTCGACCTCCCGACTCACCGACCTCCCGACCTCCCGACTCACCGACCACCCGACTCACCGACCTACCGACCTCCCGACTCACCGTCCTCCCGACTCACCGACCTCCCGACCTCCTGACCTCCCGACTCACCGACCTCCCGACCTCTCGACTCACCGATCTCACGACCTCCCGACTCACACACCTCCAGACTCATCGATCTTCTGACTCGCCGACCTCCGACCTTCCGACTCACCGATCTCCCGACTCACCGACCTCCCGACTCACCGACCTCCCGACCTCCATACTCACCGACCTCCCGACTCACCAACCTCCCGACTCACCGACCTCCCGAACTCCCGACTCACCGACCTACCGACCTCCTGACCTCCCGACTCTCCGACCTCCCGACTCACCGACCTCCCGACTCAACGACCTCCCGACTCACCGACCTCCTGACGTCTCGACCCACCGACCTCCTGACCTCCCGACTCACCGACCTCCCGACTCACTGACCTACCAACCTCCCGACTCACCGACCTCCCGACTCACTGACCTCCCGACTTCACGACTCACTGATCTCACGACCTCCAGACTCACCGACCTCCCGATGTCCCGACTCACCGACTTCCCGACCCACCGACCTCCCGACCTCCCGAATCACCGACCTCCCGACTCACCGACCTCCCGACTCACCGACCTCCCGACCTCCCGACTCACCGACCTCCCGACCTCCCGACTCACCGACCTCCCGACCTCCCGAATCACCGACCTCCCGACTCACTGACCTCCTGACCTCCCGACTAACCGAGCTCCCGACAAACTGACCTCCTGACCCACCGATCTCCCGACTCACCGACCCCCCAACTTATCGATCTCCCGACCTTCCGACCTCCTGACTCACCGACCTCCCAACTCACCGACCTCCTGACATCCCGACAACCCGACCCACCGACCTCCCGACTCACCGACCTCCCGACTCACCGACCTCCCGACTCACCGACCTCCCGACTCACCGACCTCATGACCTTCCGACCTCCTGACATCCCGACTCACCGACCTCCCGACTCACCGAACTCCCGACCTACCGATCTCCCGACTCACCGACCTCCCGACCTACCGACTCACCGACCTCCTGACTCACCGACCTCCTGACTCACCGACCTCCCGACTCACCGACCTCCCAACTCACTGACCTCCCGATCTCCCGAATCACCGACCTCCCAACTCACCGACCTCCCGACTCACCGACCTCCCGACTCACTGTCCTCCCGACTCACCGACCTCCCGACTCACCGACCTCCCGACCCACCGACATCCTGACCTCCCGACCTCCCGACTAACCGACCTCCCGACTCACCGACCTCCCGACTCACCGACCACCCGACTCACCGCTATCCTGACCTCCCAACCTCCCGACCCACCGACCTCCTGAATCACCGACCTCCCGACTCATCGACCTCCCGACTCACCGCTATCCTGACCTCCCGACCTCCCGACCACCTGACCTCTCGACTCACCGACCTCCCGACCACCTGACCTCCCGACTCACCGACTTCCCGACTCACCGACCTCCCGACTCACCGACCTCCCGACTCACCGACCTACCGACTCACCGACCTCCCGACTCACCGACCTCCCGACTCACCGACCTCCCGACTCACCGACCTCCCGACCTCCCGACTCACCGACCTCCCGACTCACCGACCTCCCGACTCACCGACCTCCCGACTCACCGACCTCCCGACTCAATGACCTCCCGATCCACCGACCTCCTGACTCACCGACCTCCCGACCTCCCGACGTCCCGACCTCCCGACCACCTGACCTCCCGACTCACCGACTTCCCGACTCACCGACCTCCCGACTCACCGACCTCCCGACCTCCCGACTCACTGACCTCCCGACTCACCGACCTCCCGACTCACCGACCTCCCGACTCACCGACCTCCCGACTCACCGACCTCCCGACCTCCCGACTCACTGACCTCCCGACTCACCGACCTCCCGACTCACCGACCTCCCGACTCACCGACCTCCCGACGCACCGACCTCCTGACCTCCCGACTCACCGAAATCCCGACTCAGCGACCTACCGACCTCCCGACTCACCGACCTCCCGACTCAATGACCTCCCGACCCACCGACCTCCTGACTCACCGACCTCCCGACTCACCGACCTCCCGACTCACCGCCCTCCCAACCTCCCGACCGCCCGACCTCCCGACCCACCGACCTCCCGACTCACCGACATCCTGACCTTCTGACCTCCCGACTAACCGACCTCCCGACTCACTTACCTCCCTGTCTCCCGACCCTCCGACCTCCCGAATTTATCGATCTACCGACCTCCCAACCTCCCGACGTCCCGACCTCCCGACTCACCGACCTCCCGACTCACCGACCTCCCGACTCACCGACCTCCCGACCCACCGACTTACAAACTCATCGACCTCCCGACCTCCTGACCTCCCGACTCACTGACCTCCCAGTCTCCCGACCCTCCGACCTCCCGAACTCCCGACTCACCGACCTCCCAATTTATCGATCTACCGAACTCCCAACCTCCCAACTCACCGACCTCCCAACTCACCGACCTCCCGACTCACCGACCTCCCGACCTCCCGACCTCCCAACTCACCGACCTCCCGACCTCCCGAATCTCCGACCTCCCGACTCACCGACCTCTCGACCTCCCGACTCTCCGACCTCGCCACTCACCGACCTCCCGACTCACCGACCTCTCGACTCACCGACCTACTGACCTCCCGACTCACCGACCTCCCGACTCACCGACCTCCCGATCTCCTGACCTCCCAACTCACCGACATCACGACCTCTCGATTCACCGACCTCCGACCTCCCGACTCCCCGACCTGCCGACCTCCTGACCTCCCAACTTCTCGACTCAGAGATCTCACGACCTCCCGGCTCACCGACCTCCCGACTCAGCGACCTCCCGACCTCCTGACTCACCGACCTCCCGACCTCCTGACCTCCCAACTCACCGACCTCCCGACCTCCCGACTCTCCGACCTCCCGACTCACCGAGCTCCAACCTCCTGATTCACCGACCTCCAGACTCATCGATCTCCCGACTCGCCGACCTCCGACCTTCCGCCTCACCGACTTCCCGACTCACCGACCTCCCGACCTCCCGACTCACCGTCCTCCCAACTCATTGACCTCCCGACTCACCGACCTCCCGACCTCCCGACCCACCGACCTCCCGGCACACCGACCTCCCGAGCCACCGACCTCCCAACTCATCGACCTCCCGACCTCCTGACCTCCCGACCTCCCGACTCACCGACCTCTCAATTTATCGATCTCCCGACCTCCCAGTCTCCGACCTCCCGACTCACCGACCTCCCGACTCACCGACCTCCCGACTCACCGACCTCCCGACTCACCGCTATCCTGACCTCCCGACCTCCCGACCCACCGACCTCCTGAATCACCGACCTCCCGACTCATCGACCTCCCGACTCACCGCTATCCTGACCTCCCGACCTCCCGACCACCTGACCTCTCGACTCACCGACCTCCCGACCACCTGACCTCCCGACTCACCGACTTCCCGACTCACCGACCTCCCGACTCATCGACCTCCCGACTCACCGCTATCCTGACCTCCCGACCTCCCGACCACCTGACCTCTCGACCACCTGACCTCCCGACTCACCGACTTCCCGACTCACCGACCTCCCGACTCACCGACCTCCCGACACACCGACCTCCCGACTCACCGACCTCCCGACTCACCGACCTCCCGACCTCCCGACTCACCGACCTCCCGACTCACCGACCTCCCGACTCACCGACCTCCCGACGCACCGACCTCCTGACCTCCCGACTCACCGAAATCCCGACTCAGCGACCTACCGACCTCCCGACTCACCGACCTCCCGACTCAATGACCTCCCGACCCACCGACCTCCTGGCTCACCGACCTCCCGACCTCCCGACGTCCCGACCTCCCGACCACCTGACCTCCCGACTCACCGACTTCCCGACTCACCGACCTACCGACTCACCGACCTCCCGACTCACCGACCTCCTGACCTCCCGACTCACCGACCACCTGACCTCCCGACTCACCGACCTCCCGACTCACCGACCTCCCGACTCACCGACCTCCCGACTCACCGACCTACCGACTCACCGACCTCCCGACTCACCGACCACCTGACCTCCCGACTCACCGACCTCCCGACTCACCGACCTACCGACTCACCGACCTCCCGACTCACCGACTTCCCGACTCACCGACCTCCCGACTCACCGACCTCCCGACTCACCGACCTCCCGACTCACCGACCTCCTGACTCACCGACCTCCCGACTCATCGACCTCCCGACTCACCGACTCACCGACCTCCCGACTCACCGACCTCCTGACTCACCGACCTCCCGACTCATCGACCTCCCGACTCACCGACTCACCGACCTCCCGACTCACCGACCTACCGACTCACCGACCTCCCGACTCACCGACCACCTGACCTCCCGACTCACCGACCTCCCGACTCACCGACTTCCCGACTCACCGACCTCCCGACTCACCGACCTACCGACCTCCCGACTCACCGACCTCCCGACTCACCGACCTCCCGACTCACCGACCTCCCGACCTCCCGACTCACTGACCTCCCGACTCACCGACCTCCCGACTCACCGACCTCCCGACGCACCGACCTCCTGACCTCCCGACTCACCGAAATCCCGACTCAGCGACCTACTGACCTCCCGACTCACCGACCTCCCGACTCAATGACCTCCCGACCCACCGACCTCCTGACTCACCGACCTCCCGACTCACCGACCTCCCGACTCACCGACCTCCTGACCTTCTGACCTCCCGACTAACCGACCTCCCGACTCACTTACCTCCCTGTCTCCCGACCCTCCGACCTCCCGAATTTATCGATCTACCGACCTCCCAACCTCCCGACTCACCGACCTCCCGACTCACCGACCTCCCGACCTCCCGACTCACCGACGTCCCGACCTCCCGACTCACCGACCTCCCGACTCACCGACCTCCCGACTCACCGACCTCCCGACCTCCCGACTCACCGACGTCCCGACCTCCCGACTCACCGACCTCCCGACTCACCGACCTCCCGACTCACCGACCTCCCGACTCACCGACCTCCCGACGCACCGACCTCCTGACCTCCCGACTCACCGAAATCCCGACTCAGCGACCTACCGACCTCCCGACTCACCGACCTCCCGACTCAATGACCTCCCGACCCACCGACCTCCTGGCTCACCGACCTCCCGACCTCCCGACGTCCCGACCTCCCGACCACCTGACCTCCCGACTCACCGACTTCCCGACTCACCGACCTCCCGACTCACCGACCTACCGACTCACCGACCTCCCGACTCACCGACCTCCTGACCTCCCGACTCACCGACCACCTGACCTCCCGACTCACCGACCTCCCGACTCACCGACCTCCCGACTCACCGACCTACCGACTCACCGACCTCCCGACTCACCGACAACCTGACCTCCCGACTCACCGACCTCCCGACTCACCGACCTACCGACTCACCGACCTCCCGACTCACCGACTTCCCGACTCACCGACCTCCCGACTCACCGACCTACCGACTCACCGACCTCCCGACTCACCGACCTCCCGACTCACCGACCTCCCGACTCACCGACCTCCTGACTCACCGACCTCCCGACTCATCGACCTCCCGACTCACCGACTCACCGACCTCCCGACTCACCGACCTCCTGACTCACCGACCTCCCGACTCATCGACCTCCCGACTCACCGACTCACCGACCTCCCGACTCACCGACCTACCGACTCACCGACCTCCCGACTCACCGACCACCTGACCTCCCGACTCACCGACCTCCCGACTCACCGACTTCCCGACTCACCGACCTCCCGACTCACCGACCTACCGACTCACCGACCTCCCGACTCACCGACCTCCCGACTCACCGACCTCCCGACTCACCGACCTCCCGACCTCCCGACTCACTGACCTCCCGACTCACCGACCTCCCGACTCACCGACCTCCCGACGCACCGACCTCCTGACCTCCCGACTCACCGAAATCCCGACTCAGCGACCTACTGACCTCCCGACTCACCGACCTCCCGACTCAATGACCTCCCGACCCACCGACCTCCTGACTCACCGACCTCCCGACTCACCGACCTCCCGACTCACCGACCTCCTGACCTTCTGACCTCCCGACTAACCGACCTCCCGACTCACTTACCTCCCTGTCTCCCGACCCTCCGACCTCCCGAATTTATCGATCTACCGACCTCCCAACCTCCCGACTCACCGACCGCCCGACTCACCGACCTCCCGACTCACCGACCTCCCGACCTCCCGACTCACCGACGTCCCGACCTCCCGACTCACCGACCTCCCGACTCACCGACCTCCCGACTCACCGACCTCCCGACCCACCGACCTACCAACTCATCGACCTCCCGACCTCCTGACCTCCCGAGTCACTGACCTCCCAGTCTCCCGACCCTCCGACCTCCCGAACTCCCGACTCACCGACCTCCCAATTTATCGATCTACCGAACTCCCAACCTCCCAACTCACCGACCTCCCAACTCACCGACCTCCCGACTCACCGACCTCCCGACCTCCCGACCTCCCAACTCACCGACCTCCCGACCTCCCGAATCTCCGACCTCCCGACTCACCGACCTCTCGACCTCCCGACTCTCCGACCTCGCCACTCACCGACCTCCCGACTCACCGACCTCTCGACTCACCGACCTACTGACCTCCCGACTCACCGACCTCCCGACTCACCGACCTCCCGACCTCCTGACCTCCCAACTCACCGACATCACGACCTCTCGATTCACCGACCTCCGACCTCCCGACTCCCCGACCTGCCGACCTCCTGACCTCCCAACTTCTCGACTCAGAGATCTCACGACCTCCCGGCTCACCGACCTCCCGACTCAGCGACCTCCCGACCTCCTGACTCACCGACCTCCCGACCTCCTGACCTCCCAACTCACCGACCTCCCGACCTCCCGACTCTCCGACCTCCCGACTCACCGAGCTCCAACCTCCTGATTCACCGACCTCCAGACTCATCGATCTCCCGACTCGCCGACCTCCGACCTTCCGCCTCACCGACCTCCCGACTCACCGACCTTCCGACCTCCCGACTCACCGTCCTCCCAACTCATTGACCTCCCGACTCACCGACCTCCCGACCTCCCGACCCACCGACCTCCCGGCACACCGACCTCCCGAGCCACCGACCTCCCAACTCATCGACCTCCCGACCTCCTGACCTCCCGACCTCCCGACTCACCGACCTCTCAATTTATCGATCTCCCGACCTCCCAGTCTCCCGACTCACCGACCTCCCGACTCACCGATCTCCCGACTCACCGACATCCCGACCTCCCGAATCTCCCACCTCCCGACTCACCGACCTCCCCACTCACCGACCTCCCGACTCACCGACTTCCCGACTCACCGACCTCCCGACTCTCCGACCACCCGACTCTCTGACCTCCCGACTCACCGACCACCTGACTCTCCGACCTCCCCACTCACCGACCTCCCGACTCACCGACCGCCCGACTCTCTGACCTCCCGACTCACCGACCTCCCGATTCACCGACCGCCCGACTCTCCGACCTCCCGACTCACCGACCTCCCGACTCACCGACCTTCCGACTCACCGACCTCCCGACTCACCGACCTCCCGACTCACCGACATCCTGACCTCCCGACCTCCCGACTAACCGACCTCCCGACCTCCCGACTCACCGACCTCCCGACTCACCGAACTCTCGACCCACCGGCCTCCCGACCTCCCGACGCACCGACCTCCCAACTTATCGATCTCCCGACCTCCCGACTCACCGACCTCCAAACTCACCGACCTCCCGACCTCCCGACCTCCCGACCTTCTGACATCCCGACCTCCTGACTCACTGACCTCGCGACTCACCGACCTCCCGACACACGACTCCCCGACCTCCCGACTCACCGACCTCCCGACTCACCGACCTCCCGACCCACCGACCTACCAACTCATCGACCTCCCGACCTCCTGACCTCCCGGCTCACTGACCTCCCAGTCTCCAGAGCCTCCGACCTCCCGATCTCCCGACTCATCGAACTCCCAATTTATCGATCTCCCGACCTCCCAACCTCCCGACTCACCGACCTCCCAACTCACCGACCTCCCGACTCACCGACCTCCCGATCTCCCGACTCACCGACCTCCCGACCTCCCGAATCTCCGACCTCCCGACTCACCGACCTCCCGACCTCCCGACTCTCCGACCTCGCCACTCACCGACCTCCCGACTCACCGACCTCTCGACTCACCGACCTCCCGACCTCCCAACTCAACGACCTCCCTACCCACCGACCTCCTGACTCACCGACCTCCCGACCTCCCGACTCACCGACCTCCCGACTCACCGACCTCCCGACTCAGCCGAGCTCCCGACCCACCGACCTCCCGACTCACCGACATCCTGACCTCCCGACCTCCCGACGAACCGACCTCCCGACTAAACGACCTCCCGACCCACCGGCCTCCCGACCTCCCGACTCACCGACCTCCCAACTTATCGATCTCCCGACCTCCCGACTCACCGACCTCCCGACCCACCGACCTCCCGACCCACCGACCTACCAACTCATCGACCTCCCGACCACCTGACCTCCTGACTCACTGACCTCCCAGTCTCCCGACCCTCCGACCTCCCGAACTCCCGACTCACCGACCTCCCAATTTATCGATCTACCGACCTCCCAACCTCCCGACTCACCGACCTCCCAACTCACCGACCTCCCGACTCACCGACCTCCTGACCTCCCGACCTCCCGACTAACCGACCTCCCGACTAAACGACCTCCCGACTAACCGACCTCCCGACCCACCGGCCTCCTGACCTCCCGACTCACCGACCTCCCGACCTCCCGAATCTCCGACCTCCCGACTCACCACCTCTCGACCTCCCGACTCTCCGACCTCGCCACTCACCGACCTCCCGACTCACCGACCTCTTGACTCACCAACCTACTGACCTCCTGACTCACCGACCTCCCGACTCACCGACCTCCCGACCTCCTGACCTCCCAACGCACCGACCTCACGACCTCTCGATTCACCGACCTCCGACCTCCCGACTCCCCGACCTGCCGACCTCCTGACCTCCCAACTTCTCGACTCAGAGATCTCACGGCCTCCCGGCTCACCGACCTCCCGACTCAGCGACCTCCCGACCTACTGACTCACCGACCTCCCGACCTCCTGACCTCCCAACTCACCGACCTCCCGACCTCCCGACTCTCCGACCTCCCGACTCACCGACCTCCAGACTCATCGATCTCCCGACTCGCCGACCTCCGACCTTCCGACTCACCGATCTCCCGACTCACCGACCTCCCGACTCACCGACCTCCCGACCTCCCGACTCACCGTCCTCCCAACTCATTGACCTCCCGACTCACCGACCTCCCGACCTCCCGACCCACCGACCTCCCGGCACACCGACCTCCCGAGCCACCGACCTCCCAACTCATCGACCTCCTGACCTCCTGACCTCCCGACCTCCCGACTCACCGACCTCCCAATTTATCGATCTCCCGACCTCCCAACCTCCTGACTCACCGACCTCCCAACTCACCGACCTCCCAACTCACCGACCTCCCGACCTCCCGACACACCGACCTCGCGAATCACCGACCTCCCGACTCACCGACCTCCCGACTCACCGACCTCCCGAATCTCCGACCTCCCGACCTCCCGACTCACCGACCTCCCGACTCACCGACCTCCCGACCTCTCCACTCACCGACCTCCCGACTCACCGACCTCCCGACCTCTCCACTCACCGACCTCCCGACTCACCGACCTCCCGACTCACCGACCACCCGACTCTCCGACCTCCCGACTCACCGACCTCCCGACTCACCGACCTCCCGACTCACTGACCTCCCGACCTCCCGACTCACCGACCTCCCGAATCTCCGACCTCCCGACTCACCGACCTCCCGACTCACCGACCTCCCGACTCACCGACCTCCCGACCTCCCGACTCACCGACCTCCCGAATCTCCGACCTCCCGACTCACCGACCTCCCGACTCACCGACCTCCCGACTCACCGACCTCCCGACCTCCCGACTCACCGACCTCCCGACTCACCGACCTCCCGACTCACCGACCTCCCGACCACCCGACTCACCGACCTCCCGACTCACCGACCTCCCGACTCACCGACCTCCCGACTCACCGACCTCCCGACCTCCCGACTCACCGTCCTCCCAACTCATTGACCTCCCGACTCACCGACCTCCCGACCTCCCGACCCACCGACCTCCCGGCACACCGACCTCCCGAGCCACCGACCTCCCAACTCATCGACCTCCTGACCTCCTGACCTCCCGACCTCCCGACTCACCGACCTCCCAATTTATCGATCTCCCGACCTCCCAACCTCCTGACTCACCGACCTCCCGACACACCGACCTCCCGAATCACCGACCTCCCGAATCACCGACCTCCCGACACACCGACCTCCCGAATCTCCGACCTCCCGACTCACCGACCTCCCGACTCTCCGACCTCCCGACTCACCGACCTCCCGACTCACCGACCTCCCGACTCACAGACCTCCCGACTCACCGACCTCCCGACTCACCGACCTCCCGACTCACCGACCTCCCGACTCACCGACCTCCCGACTCACCGACCACCCGACTCACCGACCTCCCGACTCACCGACCTCCCGACCACCCGACTCACCGACCTCCCGACTCACCGACCTCCCGACTCACCGACCTCCCGAATCTCCGACCTCCCGACTCACCGACCTCCCGACCACCCGACTCACCGACCACCCGACTCACCGACCTCCCGAATCTCCGACCTCCCGACCTCCCGACTCACCGACCTCCCGACTCACCGACCTCCCGACCTCTCCACTCACCGACCTCCCGACTCACCGACCTCCCGACCTCTCCACTCACCGACCTCCCGACTCACCGACCTCCCGAATCTCCGACCTCCCGACTCACCGACCTCCCGACTCACCGACCTCCCGACTCACCGACCTCCCGACCTCCCGACTCACCGACCTCCCGACTCACCGACCTCCCGACTCACCGACCTCCCGACCACCCGACTCACCGACCTCCCGACTCACCGACCTCCCGAATCTCCGACCTCCCGACTCACCGACCTCCCGACTCACCGACCTCCCGACTCACCGACCTCCCGACTCACCGACCTCCCGACTCACCGACCTCCCGACTCACCGACTTCCCGACTCACCGACCTCCCGACTCACCGACCTCCCGACTCTCCGACCTCCCGACTCACCGACCTCCCGACTCACCGACCTCCCGACTCACCGACCTCCCGACTCACCGACCTCCCGACTCACCGACCGCCCGACTCACCGACCTCCCGACTCACCGACCTCCCGACTCACCGACCTCCCGACTCACCGACCTCCCGACTCACCGACCTCCCGACTCACCGACCTCCCGACTCACCGACCTCCCGACTCACCGACCTCCCGACTCACCGACCTCCCGACTCACCGACCTCCCGACCTCCCGACTCACCGACCTCCCGACTCACCGACCTCCCGACTCACCGACTTCCCGACTCACCGACCTCCCGAATCTCCGACCTCCCGACGCACCGACCTCCCGACCTCCCGACTCACCGACCTCCTGACCTCCCGACCTCCCGACTAACCGACCTCCCGACTAAACGACCTCCCGACTAACCGACCTCCCGACCTCCCGACTCACCGACCTCCCGACTCACCGACCTCTCGACCTCCCGACCTCCCGACGCACCGACCTCCCAACTTATCGATCTCCCGACCTCCCGACTCACCGACCTCCAAACTCACCGACCTCCCGACCTCCCGACCTCCCGACCTTCTGACATCCCGACCTCCTGACTCACTGACCTCGCGACTCACCGACCTCCCGACACACGACTCCCCGACATCCCGACTCACCGACCTCCCGACTCAGCCGAGCTCCCGACCCACCGACCTCCCGACTCACCGACATCCTGACCTCCCGACCTCCCGACGAACCGACCTCCCGACTAAACGACCTCCCGACCCACCGGCCTCCCGACCTCCCGACTCACCGACCTCCCAACTTATCGATCTCCCGACCTCCCGACTCATCGACCTCCCGACCTCCCGAATCTCCGACCTCCCGATTCACCGACATCTCGACCTCCCGACTCTCCGACCTCGCCACTCACCAACCTCCCGACTCACCGACCTCTCGACTCACCGGCCTCCCGACCTCCCAACTCAACGACCTCCCGACTCACCGACCTCCCGACTCAGCCGAGCTCCCGACCCACCGACCTCCCGACTCACCGACATCCTGACCTCCCGACCTCCCGACTAACCGACCTCCCGACTAAACGACTTCCCGACTAACCGACCTCCCGACCCACCGGCCTCCCGACCTCCCGACTCACCGACCTCCCGACCTCCCGAATCTCCGACCTCCCGATTCACCGACATCTCGACCTCCCGACTCTTCGACCTCGCCACTCACCGACCTCCCGACTCACCGACCTCTCGACTCACCGACCGACTGACCTCCTGACTCACCGACCTCCCGACTCACCGACCTCCCGACCTCCTGACCTCCCAACGCACCGACCTCACGACCTCTCGATTCACCGAACTCCGACCTCCTGACTCCCCGACCTGCCGACCTCCTGACCTCCCAACTTCTCGACTCAGAGATCTCACGACCTCCCGGCTCACCGACCTCCCGACTCAGCGACCTCCCGACCTACTGACTCACCGACCTCCCGACCTCCTGACCTCCCAACTCACCGACCTCCCGACCTCCCGACTCTCCGACCTCCCGACTCACCGACCTCCAGACTCATCGATCTCCCGACTCGCCGACCTCCGACCTTCCGACTCACCGATCTCCCGACTCACCGACCTCCCGACGCACCGACCTCCCGACTCACCGACCTCCCGACCTCCCGACTCTCCGACCTCGCCACTCACCGACCTCCCGACTCACCGACCTCTCGACTCACCGACCTCCCGACCTCCCAACTCAACGACCTCCCGACTCACCGACCTCCCGACTCAGCCGAGCTCCCGACCCACCGACCTCCCGACTCACCGACATCCTGACCTCCCGACCTCCCGACGAACCGACCTCCCGACTAAACGACCTCCCGACCCACCGGCCTCCCGACCTCCCGACTCACCGACCTCCCAACTTATCGATCTCCCGACCTCCCGACCCACCGACCTCCCGACCCACCGACCTACCAACTGATCGACCTCCCGACCTCCTGACCTCCTGACTCACTGACCTCCCAGTCTCCCGACCCTCCGACACCCGAACTCCCGACTCACCGACCTCCCAATTTATCGATCTACCGACCTCCCAACCTCCCGACTCACCGACCTCCCAACTCACCGACCTCCCGACTCACCGACCTCCTGACCTCCCGACCTCCCGACTAACCGACCTCCCGACTAAACGACCTCCCGACTAACCGACCTCCCGACCCACCGGCCTCCTGACCTCCCGACTCACCGACCTCCCGACCTCCCGAATCTCCGACCTCCCGACTCACCACCTCTCGACCTCCCGACTCTCCGACCTCGCCACTCACCGACCTCCCGACTCACCGACCTCTTGACTCACCAACCTACTGACCTCCTGACTCACCGACCTCCCGACTCACCGACCTCCCGACCTCCTGACCTCCCAACGCACCGACCTCACGACCTCTCGATTCACCGACCTCCGACCTCCCGACTCCCCGACCTGCCGACCTCCTGACCTCCCAACTTCTCGACTCAGAGATCTCACGACCTCCCGGCTCACCGACCTCCCGACTCAGCGACCTTCCGACCTACTGACTCACCGACCTCCCGACCTCCTGACCTCCCAACTCACCGACCTCCCGACCTCCCGACTCTCCGACCTCCCGACTCACCGACCTCCAGACTCATCGATCTCCCGACTCGCCGACCTCCGACCTTCCGACTCACCGATCTCCCGACTCACCGACCTCCCGACTCACCGACCTCCCGACCTCCCGACTCACCGACCTCCCGGCACACCGACCTCCCGAGCCACCGACCTCCCAACTCATCGACCTCCTGACCTCCTGACCTCCCGACCTCCCGACTCACCGACCTCCCAATTTATCGATCTCCCGACCTCCCAACCTCCCGACTCACCGACCTCCCAACTCACCGACCTACCAACTCACCGACCTCCCGACCTCCCGACTCACCGACCTCCCGAATCACCGACCTCCCGACTCACCGACCTCCCGACCTCCGGAATCTCCGACCTCCCGACTCACCGACCTCCCGACTCTCCGACCTCCCGACTCACCGACCTCCCGACTCACCGACCTCCCGACTCACCGACCTCCCGACCCACCGACCTCCCGACCCACCGACCTCCCGACTCACCGACCTCCCGACTCTCTGAATTCCCCACTCACCGACCTCCCCACTCACCGACCTCCCGACTCACCGATCTCCCGACTCACCGACCTCCCGACTCACCGACCTCCCGACTCACCGACCTCCCGACTCACCGACCTCCCGAATCTCCGACCTCCCGACTCACCGACCTCCCGACTCACCGATCTCCCGACTCACCGACCTCCCGACTCACCGACCAACTGACTCTCCGACCTCCCGACTCACCGACCTCCCGACTCACCGACCTCCCGACTCACCGACCTCCCGACTCACCGACCTCCCGACTCACCGACCAACTGACTCTCCGACCTCCCAACTCACCGACCTCCCGACTCACCGACCTCCCGACTCACCGACCTCCCGACTCACCGAACACCCGACTCAATGACCTCCCGACTCACCGACCACCCGACCTCTCGACCTCCCGACTCACCGACCTCCCGACCTCCCGACTCACCGACCACCCGACTCACCGACCTACCGACCTCCCGACTCACCGTCCTCCCGACTCACCGACCTCCCGACCTCCTGACCTCCCGACTCACCGACCTCCCGACCTCTCGACTCACCGATCTCACGACCTCCCGACTCACCCACCTCCAGACTCATCGATCTTCTGACTCGCCGACCTCCGACCTTCCGATTCACCGATCTCCCGACTCACCGACCTCCCGACTCACCGACCTCCCGACCTCCATACTCACCGACCTCCCGACTCACCGACCTCCCGAACTCCCGACTCACCGACCTCCCGACCTCCTGACCTCCCGACTCTCCGACCTCCCGACTCACCGACCTCCCGACTCAACGACCTCCCGACTCACCGACCTCCCGACCTCTCGGCCCACCGACCTCCTGACCTCCCGACTCACCGACCTCCCGACTCACCGACCTCCCGACTCAACGACCTCCCGACTCACCGACCTCCCGACCTCTCGGCCCACCGACCTCCCGAACTCCCGACTCACCGACCTCCCGACCTCCTGACCTCCCGACTCTCCGACCTCCCGACCTCCTGACCTCCCGACTCACCGACCTCCCGACTCACTGACCTCCCGACCTCACGACTCACTGATCTCACGACCTCCCGACTCACCGACCACCCGACTCACCGACCTCCGACCTCCCGACTCCCCGACCTCCAGACTCATCGATCTCCTGACTCGCCGACCTCCGACCTTCCGACTCACCCATCTCCCGATTCACCGACCACCCGACCTCCCGACTCCCCGACCTCCAGACTCATCGACCTCACGACTCATCGACCTCACGCCTCACAGACCTCCCAACTCACCGACCTCCCGACCTCCCGACTCACCGACCTCCCGACCTGCTGACCTCCCGACTCTCCAACCTCCCGAATCACCGACCTCCCGACCTCCCGACGCTCCAACCTCTCGACACACCGAGTTCCGACCTCCCGATTCACCGATCTCCAGACTCATCGATCTCCCGACTCACCGGTCTCCGGACTTACTGACCCCCCCGACTCACCGACCTCCCTACTCATCGACCTCCCGACCTCTCGACCTCCTGACTCACCGACCTCCCGACTCACCGACCTCCCGACCTCCCGACGTCCCGACCCACCGACCTCCCGACTCACCGACCTCCCGACTCACCGCCCTCCCGACTCACCGACCTCCCGACCTCCCGACGTCCCGACCCACCGACCTCCCGACTCACCGCCCTCCCGACTCACCGACCTCCCGACCTCCCGACGTCCCGACCCACCGACCTCCCGACTCACCGACATCCTGACCTCCCGACTCACCGACCTCCCGACTCACCGACCTCTGAACTTATCGATCTCCCGACCTCCCGACTCACAGACCTCCCAACTCACCGACCTCCCGACCTCCCGACCTCCCGACCCACCGACCTCCCGAATCACCGACCTCCCGACTCACCGACCTCCCAATGTCCCGACTCACCGACCTCCTGACTCACCGACCTCCCGACTCACCGACCTCTCGACTCACCGACCTCCCGACTCACCGACCGCCCAATGTCCCGACTCACCGACCTCCTGACTCACCGACCTCCCGATTCATCGACCTCTCGACTCACCGACCTCTCGACTCACCGACCTCCCGACTCACCGACCGCCCAATGTCCCGACTCACCGACCTCCTGACTCACCGACCTCCCGACTCACCGACCTCTCGACTCACCGACTCCCGACTTCCCGACCCACCGACCTCCCGAATCACCGACCTCCCGACTCACCGACCTCCCCGATGTCCCGACTCACCGACTTCCCGACCCACCGACCTCCCGACTCACCGACCTCCCGACTCACCGACCTCCCGACCTCCCGACTCACCGACCTCCCGACCTCCCGAATCACCACCTCCCGACTCCACCGACCTCCTGACCTCCCGACTAACCGACCTCCCGACAAACTGACCTCCTGACCCACCGATCTCCCGACTCACCGACCCCCCAACTTATCGATCTCCCGACCTTCCGACCTCCTGACCTCACCGACCTCCCAACTCACCGACCTCCTGACATCCCGACAACCCGACCCACCGACCTCCCGACTCACCGACCTCCCGACTCACCGACCTCCCGACTCCACCGACCTCATGACCTCCCGACCTCCTGACATCCCGACTTCACCGACCTCCCAACCCACCGACCTCCCGACTCACCGACCTCCGACTCACAGACTTCCCGACCCACCGACCTCCCGACTCATCGACCCCCCGACCTCCTGACCTCCCAACCTCCCAATCTCCCGACCCACCGACCTCCTGACTCACCGACTCCTGACTCACCGACCTCCTGACTCACCGACCTCCCGACTCACCGACCTCCCGACTCACTGACCTCCCGACCTCTCGACTCACCGACCTCCTGAATCACCGACCACCCGACTCACCGAGATCCCGACCTCCTGACCTGCCGACTCACTGACCTCCCGACCTCTCGACTCACCGATCTCACGACCTCCCGACTCCCCGACCTCCAGACTTACCGACCTCCCGACTCACCGACCTCCCGACTCACCGACCTCCTGACTCACCGACCTCCTGACTCACCGACCTCCCGACTCACCGACCTCCCAAGTCACTGACCTCCCGACCTCCCGAATCACCGACCTCCCAACTCACCGACCTCCCGACGCACCGACCTCCCGACTCACTGACCTCCCGACCTCCCGAATCACCGACCTCCCAACTCACCGACCTCCCGACTCACCGACCTCCCGACTCACCGACCTCCCGACTCACCGACCTCGCGACTCACCGACCTCCTGACTCACCGACCTCCCGACTCACCGACCTCCCGACTCACCGACCTCCCGACTCACCGACCTCCCGACTCACCGACCTCCCGACTCACCGACCTCCCGACTCACCGATCTCCCGACTCACCGACCTCCCGACTCACCGACCTCCCGACTCACCGACATCCCGACTCACCGACCTCCCGACTCACCGACCTCCCGACCTCCCGACTCACCGACCACCCGACCTCCCGAATCACCGACCTCCCAACTCACCGACCTCCCGACGCACCGACCTCCCGACTCACTGACCTCCCGACCTCCCGAATCACCGACCTCCCAACTCACCGACCTCCCGACTCACCGACCTCCCGACTCACTGACCTCCCGACTCACCGACCTCGCGACTCACCGACCTCCTGACTCACCGACCTCCCGACTCACCGACCTCCCGACTCACCGACCTCCCGACTCACCGACCTCCCGACTCACCGACCTCCCGAATCACCGACCTCCCGACTCACCGACCTCCCGACTCACCGACCTCCCGACTCACCGACCTCCCGACTCACCGATCTCCCGACTCACCGACCTCCCGACTCACCGACCTCCCGACTCACCGACATCCCGACTCACCGACCTCCCGACTCACCGACCTCCCGACCTCCCGACTCACCGACCACCCGACCTCCCGACTCACCGACCTCCCGACCTCCCGACTCACCGACCTCCCGACTCACCGACCACCCGACCTCCCGACTCACCGACCACCCGACCTCCCGACACACTGACCTCCCGACTGAACGACCTGCCGACCCACCGACCTCCCGACTCACCAACCTCCCGACCTCCCGACTCACCGACCACCCGACCTCCCGACCTCCCGACGTCCCGACTCACCGACCTCACGACTCACCGACCACCCGACCTCCCGACCTCCCGACGTCCCGACTCACCGACCTCACGACTCACCGACCACCCGACCTCCCGACACACTGACCTCCCGACCTCCCGCACACCCGACGTCCCGACTCACCGACCTCCCGACTCACCGACCTCCGACTCACCGACCTCCCGACTCACCGACCTCCCGACTCACCGACCTCCCGACCTCCCGACTCACCGACCACCCGACCTCCCGACTCACCGACCTCCCGACCTCCCGACTCACCGACCTCCCGACTCACCGACCACCCGACCTCCCGACTCACCGACCACCCGACCTCCCGACACACTGACCTCCCGACTGAACGACCTGCCGACCCACCGACCTCCCGACTCACCAACCTCCCGACCTCCCGCACACCCGACGTCCCGACTCACCGACCTCCCGACTCACCGACCTCCCGACTCACCGACCTCGCGACTCACCGACCTCCCACTCACCGACCTCCCGACTCACCGACCTCCCGACTGAACGACCTGCTGACCCACCGACCTCCCGACTCACCGACCTCCCGACCTCCCGCACACCCGACGTCCCGACTCACTGAACTCCCGACCCACCGACCTCCCGACTCACCGACATCCTGACCTCCCGAATAACCGATCTCCCGACTAACCGAACTCCCAACTCACCGACCTCCCAACTTATCGATCTCCCGACCTCCCGACCTCCAGACTCACCGACCTCCCAACTCACCGACCTCCTGACCTCCGAACTCACCGACCTCCCGACTCACCGACCTGCCGACTCAACGACCTCCCGACTCACCGACCTCCCGACTCACCGACCTCCCGACTCACCGACCTCCCGACTCACCGACCTCCCGACCTCCCAACTCACAGACCTCCCGACCCACCGACCTCCCGACTCATCGACCTCCCGACCTCCCGACCCACCGACCTCCCGACTCACCAACCTCCCGACTCACCGACCTCCCAACTCACTGACCTCCCGACCTCCCGACCTCCCGACTCACCGACTTCCCGACTCACCGACCTCCCGACTCACCGACCTCCCGACCTCTCGACTTACCGACCTCCTGACCTCCCGACCTCCCAACTTATCGATCTCCCGACCTCCCGACTCACCGACCTCCCAACTCACCGACCTCCTGACCTCCCGACTCACCGACCTCCCAACTCACCGACCTCCTGACCTCCCGACTAACCGACCTCCCGACTAAACGACCTCCCGACCCACCGGCCTCCCGACCTCCCGACTCACCGACCTCCCAATTTATCGATCTCCCGACTAACCGACTCACCGACCTCCCGACCCACCGACCTCCCGACCCACCGACCTACCAACTCATCGACCTCCCGACCTCCTGACCTCCTGACTCACTGACCTCCCAGTCTCCCGACCCTCCGACCTCCCGAACTCCCGACTCACCGACCTCCCAATTTATCGATCTACCGACCTCCCAACCTCCCGACTCACCGACCTCCCAACTCACCGACCTCCCGACTCACCGACCTCCTGACCTCCCGACCTCCCGACTAACCTACCTCCCGACTAAACGACCTCCCGACTAACCGACCTCCCGACCCACCGGCCTCCTGACCTCCCGACTCACCGACCTCCCGACCTCCCGAATCTCTGACCTCCCGACTCACCACCTCTCGACCTCCCGACTCTCCGACCTCGCCACTCACCGACCTCCCGACTCACCGACCTCTTGACTCACCAACCTACTGACCTCCTGACTCACCGACCTCCCGACTCACCGAGCTCCCGACCTCCTGACCTCCCAACGCACCGACCTCACGACCTCTCGATTCACCGACCTCCGACCTCCCGACTCCCCGACCTGCCGACCTCCTGACCTCCCAACTTCTCGACTCAGAGATCTCACGACCTCCCGGCTCACCGACCTCCCGACTCAGCGACCTCCCGACCTACTGACTCACCGACCTCCTGACCTCCCAACTCACCGACCTCCCGACCTCCCGACTCTCCGACCTCCCGACTCACCGACCTCCAGACTCATCGATCTCCCGACTCGCCGACCTCCGACCTTCCGACTCACCGATCTCCCGACTCACCGACCTCCCGACTCACCGACCTCCCGACCTCCCGACTCACCGTCCTCCCAACTCATTGACCTCCCGACTCACCGACCTCCCGACTCACCGACCTCCCGACCTCCCGACCCACCGACCTCCCGGCACACCGACCTCCCGAGCCACCGACCTCCCAACTCATCGACCTCCTGACCTCCTGACCTCCCGACCTCCCGACTCACCGACCTCCCAATTTATCGATCTCCCGACCTCCCAACCTCCCGACTCACCGACCTCCCAACTCACCGACCTCCCGACCTCCCGACTCACCGACCTCCCGAATCACCGACCTCCCGACTCACCGACCTCCCGAATCACCGACCTCCCGACTCACCGACCTCCCGAATCACCGACCTCCCGACTCACCGACCTCCCGAATCACCGACCTCCCGACTCACCGACCTCCCGAATCACCGACCTCCCGACTCACCGACCTCCCGACCTCCGGAATCTCCGACCTCCCGACTCACCGACCTCCCGACTCACCGACCTCCCGAATCACCGACCTCCCGACTCACCGACCTCCCGACCTCCGGAATCTCCGACCTCCCGACTCACCGATCTCCCGACTCACCGACCTCCCGACTCTCCGACCTCCCGACTCACCGACCTCCCGAATCACCGACCTCCCGACTCACCGACCTCCCGACCTCCGGAATCTCCGACCTCCCGACTCACCGATCTCCCGACTCACCGATCTCCCGACTCACCGACCTCCCGACTCACCGACCTCCCGACTCATCGACCTCCCGACCACCCGACTCACCGACCTCCCGACTCACCGACCTCCCGACTCACCGACCTCCCGACTCACCGATCTCCCGACTCACCGACCTCCCGACTCACCGACCTCCCGACTCTCCGACCTCCCGACTCACCGACCTCCCGACTCATCGACCTCCCGACCACCCGACTCACCGACCTCCCGACTCACCGACCTCCCGACTCACCGACCTCCCGACTCACCGACCTCCCGACTCAACGACCGCCCGACCTCCCGACTCTCCGACCTCCCGACTCACCGACCTCCCGACTCACCGACCTCCCAACTCACCGACCTCCCGACCTCCCGACTCACCGACCTCCCGAATCACCGACCTCACGACTCACCGACCACCCGACCTCCGGAATCTCCGACCTCCCGACTCTCTGACCTCCCGACTCACCGACCTCCCGACTCACCGACCTCCCGACTCACCGACCTCCCGACCACCCGACTCACCGACCTCCCGACTCACCGATCTCCTGACTCACCGATCTCCCGACTCACCGACCTCCCGACTCACCGATCTCCCGACTCACCGACCTCCCGACTCACCGATCTCCCGACTCACCGACCACCCGACTCACCGACCTCCCGACTCACCGACCTCCCGACTCACCGACCTCCCGACTCACCGACCAACTGACTCTCCGACCTCCCGACTCACCGACCTCCCGACTCACCGACCTCCCGACTCACCGACCTCCCGACTCACCGACCTCCCGACTCACCGACCTCCCGACTCACCGACCTCCCGACTCACCGACCACCCGACTCACCGATCTCCCGACTCACCGACCACCCGACTCACCGACCTCCCGACTCACCGACATCCCGACTCACCGACCTCACGACTCAGCGACCTCCCGACTCACCGACCTCCCGACTCACCGACCTCCCGACTCACCGACCTCCCGACTCACCGACCTCCCGACTCACCGACCTCCCGACTCACCGACCTCCCGACTCACCGACCTCCCGACTCACCGACCTCCCGACTCACCGACCTCCCGACTCACCGACCTCCCGACTCACCGACCACCCGACTCACCGACCTCCCGACTCACCGACCTCCCGACTCACCGACCTCCCGACTCACCGACCACCCGACTCACCGACCTCCCGACTCACCGACCTCCCGACTCACCGACCTCCCGACTCACCGACCAACTGACTCTCTGACCTCCCGACTCACCGACCACCCGACCTCTCGACCACCTGACTCTCCGACCTCCCGACTCTCCGACCTCTGCACTCACCGACCTCCCGACTCACCGACCAACTGACTCTCCGACCTCCCGACTCACCGACCACCCGACCTCTCGACCACCTGACTCTCCGACCTCCCAACTCTCCGACCTCTGCACTCACCGACCTCCCGACTCACCGACCAACTGACTCTCCGACCTCCCGACTCACCGACCACCCGACCTCTCGACCACCTGACTCTCCGACCTCCCGACTCTCCGACCTCTGCACTCACCGACCTCCCGACTCACCGACCTCCCCACTCACCGACCTCCCGACTCACCGACCACCCGACCTCTCGACCTCCCGACTCACCGACCTCCCGACCTCCCGACTCACCGACCACCCGACTCACCGACCTCCCGACTCACCGTCCTCCCGACTCACCGACCTCCCGACCTCCTGACCTCCCGACTCACCGATCTCACGACCTCCCGACTCACCGATCTCACGACCTCCCGACTCACCCACCTCCAGACTCATCGATCTTCTGACTCGCCGACCTCCGACCTTCCGATTCACCGATCTCCCGACTCACCGACCTCCCGACTCACCGACCTCCCGACCTCCATACTCACCGACCTCCCGACTCACCAACCTCCCGACTCACCGACCTCCCGAACTCCCGACTCACCGACCTCCCGACCTCCTGACCTCCCGACTCTCCGACCTCCCGACTCACCGACCTCCCGACTCAACGACCTCCCGACTCACCGACCTCCCGACCTCTCGGCCCACCGACCTCCTGACCTCCCGACTCACCGACCTCCCGACTCACCGATCTACCAACCTCCCGACTCACCGACCTCCCGACCTCTCGACCCACCGACCTCCTGACCTCCCGACTCACCGACCTCCCGACTCACCGATCTACCAACCTCCCGACTCACCGACCTCCCGACTCACTGACCTCCCGACCTCACGACTCACTGATCTCACGACCTCCCGACTCACCGACCACCCGACTCACCGACCTCCGACCTCCCGACTCCCCGACCTCCAGACTCATCGATCTCCTGACTCGCCGACCTCCGACCTTCCGACTCACCCATCTCCCGATTCACCGACCACCCGACCTCCCGACTCCCCGACCTCCAGACTCATCGACCTCACGACTCATCGACCTCACGCCTCACAGACCTCCCAACTCACCGACCTCCCGACCTCCCGACTCACCGACCTCCCGACCTGCTGACCTCCCGACTCTCCAACCTCCCGAATCACCGACCTCCCGACCTCCCGACGCTCCAACCTCTCGACACACCGACCTCCGACCTCCCGATTCACCGATCTCCAGACTCATCGATCTCCCGACTCACCGGTCTCCGGACTTACTGACCCCCCCGACTCACCGACCTCCCTACTCATCGATCTCCCGACCTCTCGACCTCCCGACCCACCGACCTCTCGACTCACCGACTTCCCGACCCACTGACCTCCCGACTCACCAACCTCCCGACTTCCCGACCTCCCGACTCAACGACCTCCCAACCCACCGACCGCCCGACTCACCGACCTCCAGACCACCCGACCTCCCGACTCACCGACCTCCCGACTCACCGACCTCCCGATCTCCCGACGTCCCGACCCACCGACCTCCCGACTCACCGACATCCTGACCCGCCCTGAACTTATCGATCTCCCGACCTCCCGACTCACAGACCTCCCAACTCACCGACCTCCCGACCTCCCGACCTCCCGACCCACCGACCTCCCGAATCACCGACCACCCGACTCACCGACCTCCGACCTCCCGACTCCCCGACCTCCAGACTCATCGATCTCCTGACTCGCCGACCTCCGACCTTCCGACTCACCCATCTCCCGATTCACCGACCACCCGACCTCCCGACTCCCCGACCTCCAGACTCATCGACCTCACGACTCATCGACCTCACGCCTCACAGACCTCCCAACTCACCGACCTCCCGACCTCCCGACTCACCGACCTCCCGACCTGCTGACCTCCCGACTCTACAACCTCGCGAATCACCGACCTCCCGACCTCCCGACGCTCCAACCTCTCGACACACCGACCTCCGACCTCCCGATTCACCGATCTCCAGACTCATCGATCTCCCGACTCACCGGACTCCGGACTTAGTGACCCCCCCGACTCACCGACCTCCCTACTCATCGACCTCCCGACCTCTCGACCTCCTGACTCACCGACCTCCCGACTCACCGACCTCCCGACCTCCCGACGTCCCGACCCACCGACCTCCCGACTCACCGACCTCCCGACTCACCGACCTCCCGACCTCCCGACGTCCCGACTCACCGACCTCCCGACTCACCGACCTCCCGACTCACCGACCTCCCGACCTCCCGACGTCCCGACCCACCGACCTCCCGACTCACCGACATCCTGACCTCCCGACTCACCGACCTCCCGACTCACCGACCTCTGAACTTATCGATCTCCCGACCTCCCGATTCACAGACCTCCCAACTCACCGACCTCCCGACCTCCCGACCTCCCGTCCCACCGACCTCCCGAATCACCGACCTCCCGACTCACCGACCTCCCAATGTCCCGACTCACCGACCTCCTGACTCACCGACCTCCCGACTCACCGACCTCTCGACTCACCGACCTCCCGACCACCTGACCTCCCAATGTCCCGACTCACCGACCTCTCGACTCACCGACCTCCCGACCACCTGACCTCCCAATGTCCCGACTCATCGACCTCTCGACTCACCGACCTCCCGACTCACCGACCGCCCAATGTCCCGACTCACCGACCTCCTGACTCACCGACCTCCCGACTCACCGAGCTCTCGACTCACCGACTCCCGACTTCCCGACCCACCGACCTCCCGAATCACCGACCTCCCGACTCACCGACCTCCCGATGTCCCGACTCACCGACTTCCCGACCCACCGACCTCCCGACTCACCGACCTCCCGACTCACCGACCTCCCGACCTCCCGACTCACCGACCTCCCGACCTCCCGAATCACCGACCTCCCGACTCACCGACCTCCTGACCTCCCGACTAACGACCTCCCGACAAACTGACCTCCTGACCCACCGATCTCCCGACTCACCGACCCCCCAACTTATCGATCTCCCGACCTTCCGACCTCCTGACTCACCGACCTCCCAACTCACCGACCTCCTGACATCCCGACAACCCGACCCACCGACCTCCCGACTCACCGACCACCCGACTCACCGACCTCCCGACTCACCGACCTCCCGACTCACTGACCTCATGACCTCCCGACCTCCTGACATCCCGACTCACCGACCTCCCGACCTCCCAACCCACCGACCTCCCGACTCACCGACCTCCCGACTCACAGACTTCCCGACCCACCGACCTCCCGACTCATCGACCCCCCGACCTCCTGACCTCCCGACCTCCCAGTCTCCCGACCCACCGACCTCCTGACTCACCGACCTCCTGACTCACCGACCTCCTGACTCACCGACCTCCCGACTCACCGACCTCCCAACTCACTGACCTCCCGACCTCTCGACTCACCGACCTCCTGAATCACCGACCACCCGACTCACCGAGATCCCGACCTCCTGACCTGCCGACTCACTGACCTCCCGACCTCTCGACTCACCGATCTCACGACCTCCCGACTCCCCGACCTCCCGACTTACCGACCTCCCGACTCACCGACCTCCCGACTCACCGACCTCCCGACTCACCGACCTCCCAACTCACTGACCTCCCGACCTCCCGAATCACCGACCTCCCAACTCACCGACCTCCCGACTCACCGACCTCCCGACTCACTGACCTCCCGACTCACCGACCTCGCGACTCACCGACCTCCCGACTCACCGACCTCCCGACTCACCGACCTCCCGACTCACCGACCTCCCGACTCACCGACCTCCCGACTCACCGACCTCCCGACTCACCGACCTCCCGACCTCCCGACTCACTGACCTCCCGACTCACCGACCTCCCGACTCACCGACCTCCCGACTCACCGACCTCCCGACTCACCGACCACCCGACCTCCCGACTCACCGACCTCCCGACCTCCCGACTCACCGACCTCCCGACTCACCGACCACCCGACTCACCGACCTCCCGACCTCCCGACTCACCATCCTCCCGACCTCCCGACACACTGACCTCCCGACTGAACGACCTGCCGACCCACCGACCTCCCGACTCACTGACCTCCCGACTCACCGACCTCCTGACTCACCGACCTCCCGACTCACCGACCTCCCGACCCACCGACCTCGCGACTCACCGACCTCCTGACTCACCGACCTCCCGACTCACCGACCTCCCGACTCACCGACCTCCCGACTCACCGACCTCCCGACCTCCCGACTCACCGACCACCCAACCTCCCGACTCACCGACCTCCCGACCTCCCGACTCACCGACCTCCCGACTCACCGACCTCCCGACTCACCGACCTCCCGACTCACCGACCTCCCGACTCACCGACCTCCCGACTCACCGACCACCCGACTCTCCGACCTCCCGACTCACCGACCTCCCGACTCACCGACCACCCGACTCTCCGACCTCCCGACTCACCGACCTCCCGACTCACCGACCACCCGACTCTCCGACCACCCGACTCACCGACCTCCCGACTCACCGACCTCCCGACTCACCGACCACCCGACCTCCCGACTCACCGACCTCCTGACTCACCAACCTCCCGACTCACCGACCTCGCGACTCACCGACCTCCCACTCACCGACCTCCCGACTCACCGACCTCCCGACTGAACGACCTGCTGACCCACCGACCTCCCGACTCACCGACCTCCCGACCTCCCGCACACCCGACGTCCCGACTCACTGAACTCCCGACCCACCGACCTCCCGACTCACCGACATCCTGACCTCCCGAATAACCGATCTCCCGACTAACCGAACTCCCAACTCACCGACCTCCCAACTTATCGATCTCCCGACCTCCCGACCTCCCGACTCACCGACCTCCCAACTCACCGACCTCCTGACCTCCGAACTCACCGACCTCCCGACTCACCGACCTCCCGACCACCCGACTCACCGACCTCCCGACTCACCGATCTCCTGACTCACCGATCTCCCGACTCACCGACCTCCCGACTCACCGATCTCCCGACTCACCGACCTACCGACTCACCGATCTCCCGACTCACCGACCACCCGACTCACCGACCTCCCGACTCACCGACCTCCCGACTCACCGACCTCCCGACTCACCGACCAACTGACTCTCCGACCTCCCGACTCACCGACCTCCCGACTCACCGACCTCCCGACTCACCGACCTCCCGACTCACCGACCTCCCGACTCACCGACCTCCCGACTCACCGACCTCCCGACTCACCGACCTCCCGACTCACCGACCACCCGACTCACCGATCTCCCGACTCACCGACCACCCGACTCACCGACCTCCCGACTCACCGACATCCCGACTCACCGACCTCACGACTCAGCGACCTCCCGACTCACCGACCTCCCGACTCACCGACCTCCCGACTCACCGACCTCCCGACTCACCGACCTCCCGACTCACCGACCTCCCGACTCACCGACCTCCCGACTCACCGACCTCCCGACTCACCGACCTCCCGACTCACCGACCTCCCGACTCACCGACCTCCCGACTCACCGACCTCCCGACTCACCGACCTCCCGACTCACCGACCACCCGACTCACCGACCTCCCGACTCACCGACCTCCCGACTCACCGACCTCCCGACTCACCGACCACCCGACTCACCGACCTCCCGACTCACCGACCTCCCGACTCACCGACCTCCCGACTCACCGACCAACTGACTCTCTGACCTCCCGACTCACCGACCACCCGACCTCTCGACCACCTGACTCTCCGACCTCCCGACTCTCCGACCTCTGCACTCACCGACCTCCCGACTCACCGACCAACTGACTCTCCGACCTCCCGACTCACCGACCACCCGACCTCTCGACCACCTGACTCTCCGACCTCCCGACTCTCCGACCTCTGCACTCACCGACCTCCCGACTCACCGACCAACTGACTCTCCGACCTCCCGACTCACCGACCACCCGACCTCTCGACCACCTGACTCTCCGACCTCCCGACTCTCCGACCTCTGCACTCACCGACCTCCCGACTCACCGACCTCCCCACTCACCGACCTCCCGACTCACCGACCACCCGACCTCTCGACCTCCCGACTCACCGACCTCCCGACCTCCCGACTCACCGACCACCCGACTCACCGACCTCCCGACTCACCGTCCTCCCGACTCACCGACCTCCCGACCTCCTGACCTCCCGACTCACCGATCTCACGACCTCCCGACTCACCGATCTCACGACCTCCCGACTCACCCACCTCCAGACTCATCGATCTTCTGACTCGCCGACCTCCGACCTTCCGATTCACCGATCTCCCGACTCACCGACCTCCCGACTCACCGACCTCCCGACCTCCATACTCACCGACCTCCCGACTCACCAACCTCCCGACTCACCGACCTCCCGAACTCCCGACTCACCGACCTCCCGACCTCCTGACCTCCCGACTCTCCGACCTCCCGACTCACCGACCTCCCGACTCAACGACCTCCCGACTCACCGACCTCCCGACCTCTCGGCCCACCGACCTCCTGACCTCCCGACTCACCGACCTCCCGACTCACCGATCTACCAACCTCCCGACTCACCGACCTCCCGACCTCTCGACCCACCGACCTCCTGACCTCCCGACTCACCGACCTCCCGACTCACCGATCTACCAACCTCCCGACTCACCGACCTCCCGACTCACTGACCTCCCGACCTCACGACTCACTGATCTCACGACCTCCCGACTCACCGACCACCCGACTCACCGACCTCCGACCTCCCGACTCCCCGACCTCCAGACTCATCGATCTCCTGACTCGCCGACCTCCGACCTTCCGACTCACCCATCTCCCGATTCACCGACCACCCGACCTCCCGACTCCCCGACCTCCAGACTCATCGACCTCACGACTCATCGACCTCACGCCTCACAGACCTCCCAACTCACCGACCTCCCGACCTCCCGACTCACCGACCTCCCGACCTGCTGACCTCCCGACTCTCCAACCTCCCGAATCACCGACCTCCCGACCTCCCGACGCTCCAACCTCTCGACACACCGACCTCCGACCTCCCGATTCACCGATCTCCAGACTCATCGATCTCCCGACTCACCGGTCTCCGGACTTACTGACCCCCCCGACTCACCGACCTCCCTACTCATCGATCTCCCGACCTCTCGACCTCCCGACCCACCGACCTCTCGACTCACCGACTTCCCGACCCACTGACCTCCCGACTCACCAACCTCCCGACTTCCCGACCTCCCGACTCAACGACCTCCCAACCCACCGACCGCCCGACTCACCGACCTCCAGACCACCCGACCTCCCGACTCACCGACCTCCCGACTCACCGACCTCCCGATCTCCCGACGTCCCGACCCACCGACCTCCCGACTCACCGACATCCTGACCCGCCCTGAACTTATCGATCTCCCGACCTCCCGACTCACAGACCTCCCAACTCACCGACCTCCCGACCTCCCGACCTCCCGACCCACCGACCTCCCGAATCACCGACCACCCGACTCACCGACCTCCGACCTCCCGACTCCCCGACCTCCAGACTCATCGATCTCCTGACTCGCCGACCTCCGACCTTCCGACTCACCCATCTCCCGATTCACCGACCACCCGACCTCCCGACTCCCCGACCTCCAGACTCATCGACCTCACGACTCATCGACCTCACGCCTCACAGACCTCCCAACTCACCGACCTCCCGACCTCCCGACTCACCGACCTCCCGACCTGCTGACCTCCCGACTCTACAACCTCGCGAATCACCGACCTCCCGACCTCCCGACGCTCCAACCTCTCGACACACCGACCTCCGACCTCCCGATTCACCGATCTCCAGACTCATCGATCTCCCGACTCACCGGACTCCGGACTTAGTGACCCCCCCGACTCACCGACCTCCCTACTCATCGACCTCCCGACCTCTCGACCTCCTGACTCACCGACCTCCCGACTCACCGACCTCCCGACCTCCCGACGTCCCGACCCACCGACCTCCCGACTCACCGACCTCCCGACTCACCGACCTCCCGACCTCCCGACGTCCCGACTCACCGACCTCCCGACTCACCGACCTCCCGACTCACCGACCTCCCGACCTCCCGACGTCCCGACCCACCGACCTCCCGACTCACCGACATCCTGACCTCCCGACTCACCGACCTCCCGACTCACCGACCTCTGAACTTATCGATCTCCCGACCTCCCGATTCACAGACCTCCCAACTCACCGACCTCCCGACCTCCCGACCTCCCGTCCCACCGACCTCCCGAATCACCGACCTCCCGACTCACCGACCTCCCAATGTCCCGACTCACCGACCTCCTGACTCACCGACCTCCCGACTCACCGACCTCTCGACTCACCGACCTCCCGACCACCTGACCTCCCAATGTCCCGACTCACCGACCTCTCGACTCACCGACCTCCCGACCACCTGACCTCCCAATGTCCCGACTCATCGACCTCTCGACTCACCGACCTCCCGACTCACCGACCGCCCAATGTCCCGACTCACCGACCTCCTGACTCACCGACCTCCCGACTCACCGAGCTCTCGACTCACCGACTCCCGACTTCCCGACCCACCGACCTCCCGAATCACCGACCTCCCGACTCACCGACCTCCCGATGTCCCGACTCACCGACTTCCCGACCCACCGACCTCCCGACTCACCGACCTCCCGACTCACCGACCTCCCGACCTCCCGACTCACCGACCTCCCGACCTCCCGAATCACCGACCTCCCGACTCACCGACCTCCTGACCTCCCGACTAACGACCTCCCGACAAACTGACCTCCTGACCCACCGATCTCCCGACTCACCGACCCCCCAACTTATCGATCTCCCGACCTTCCGACCTCCTGACTCACCGACCTCCCAACTCACCGACCTCCTGACATCCCGACAACCCGACCCACCGACCTCCCGACTCACCGACCACCCGACTCACCGACCTCCCGACTCACCGACCTCCCGACTCACTGACCTCATGAACTCCCGACCTCCTGACATCCCGACTCACCGACCTCCCGACCTCCCAACCCACCGACCTCCCGACTCACCGACCTCCCGACTCACAGACTTCCCGACCCACCGACCTCCCGACTCATCGACCCCCCGACCTCCTGACCTCCCGACCTCCCAGTCTCCCGACCCACCGACCTCCTGACTCACCGACCTCCTGACTCACCGACCTCCTGACTCACCGACCTCCCGACTCACCGACCTCCCAACTCACTGACCTCCCGACCTCTCGACTCACCGACCTCCTGAATCACCGACCACCCGACTCACCGAGATCCCGACCTCCTGACCTGCCGACTCACTGACCTCCCGACCTCTCGACTCACCGATCTCACGACCTCCCGACTCCCCGACCTCCCGACTTACCGACCTCCCGACTCACCGACCTCCCGACTCACCGACCTCCCGACTCACCGACCTCCCAACTCACTGACCTCCCGACCTCCCGAATCACCGACCTCCCAACTCACCGACCTCCCGACTCACCGACCTCCCGACTCACTGACCTCCCGACTCACCGACCTCGCGACTCACCGACCTCCCGACTCACCGACCTCCCGACTCACCGACCTCCCGACTCACCGACCTCCCGACTCACCGACCTCCCGACTCACCGACCTCCCGACCTCCCGACTCACTGACCTCCCGACTCACCGACCTCCCGACTCACCGACCTCCCGACTCACCGACCTCCCGACTCACCGACCACCCGACCTCCCGACTCACCGACCTCCCGACCTCCCGACTCACCGACCTCCCGACTCACCGACCACCCGACTCACCGACCTCCCGACCTCCCGACTCACCGACCTCCTGACTCACCGACCTCCCGACTCACCGACCTCCCGACTCACCGACCTCCCGACCACCTGACCTCCTGACTCACCGACCTCCCGACTCACCGACCTCCCGACTCACCGACCTCCCGACTCACCGACCTCCCGACCTCCCGACTCACCGACCACCCGACCTCCCGACTCACCGACCTCCCGACCTCCCGACTCACCGACCTCCCGACTCACCGACCTCCCGACTCACCGACCTCCCGACTCACCGACCTCCCGACTCACCGACCTCCCGACTCACCGACCACCCGACTCTCCGACCTCCCGACTCACCGACCTCCCGACTCACCGACCACCCGACTCTCCGACCTCCCGACTCACCGACCTCCCGACTCACCGACCACCCGACTCTCCGACCACCCGACTCACCGACCTCCCGACTCACCGACCTCCCGACTCACCGACCACCCGACCTCCCGACTCACCGACCTCCTGACTCACCAACCTCCCGACTCACCGACCTCGCGACTCACCGACCTCCCACTCACCGACCTCCCGACTCACCGACCTCCCGACTGAACGACCTGCTGACCCACCGACCTCCCGACTCACCGACCTCCCGACCTCCCGCACACCCGACGTCCCGACTCACTGAACTCCCGACCCACCGACCTCCCGACTCACCGACATCCTGACCTCCCGAATAACCGATCTCCCGACTAACCGAACTCCCAACTCACCGACCTCCCAACTTATCGATCTCCCGACCTCCCGACCTCCCGACTCACCGACCTCCCAACTCACCGACCTCCTGACCTCCGAACTCACCGACCTCCCGACTCACCGACCTGCCGACTCAACGACCTCCCGACTCACCGACCTCCCGACTCACCGACCTCCCGACTCACCGACCTCCCGACTCACCGACCTCCCGACCTCCCAACTCACAGACCTCCCGACCCACCGACCTCCCGACTCATCGACCTCCCGACCTCCCGACCCACCGACCTCCCGACTCACCAACCTCCCGACTCACCGACCTCCCAACTCACTGACCTCCCGACCTCCCGACCTCCCGACTCACCGACTTCCCGACTCACCGACCTCCCGACTCACCGACCTCCCGACCTCTCGACTCACCGACCTCCTGACCTCCCGACCTCCCAACTTATCGATCTCCAGACCTCCCGACTCACCGACCTCCCAACTCACCGACCTCCTGACCTCCCGACTCACCGACCTCCCAACTCACCGACCTCCTGACCTCCCGACTAACCGACCTCCCGACTCACCGACCTCCCGACTCTATGACCTCCTGGCTCACAGACCTCATGACTCACCGACCTCCGGATATCTCGACCTCCCGACCTCCCGACTCACCGACCTCCCAACTCATCGACCTCCCGACCTCCCGACTCACCGACCTCCCGATCTCCCGACCCACCGACCGCCCGACCTCCCAATTTATTGACCTCCCAACTCACCGACTCTCCGACCTCCCGACTCACCGAACTCCCGACTCACCAACCTCCCGACCTCTCGACTCACCGACCTCCTGACTCACCGACCACCCGACTCACCGAGATCCCGACCTCCTGACCTGCCGACTCACTGACCTCCCGACCTCTCGACTCACCGATCTCACGACCTCCCGACTCCCCGACCTCCAGACTAACGACCTCCCGACTCACCGACCTGCCGACTCACCGACCTCCTGACCCTCCGACCTCCTGACTTCCCGACTCTCCGACCTCCCGACTCACCGACCTCCAGACTCATCGATCCCCCGACTCGCCGACTTCTGACCTTCCGACTCACCGATCTCCCGACTCACCGACCTCCCGACTCACCAACCTCCCTACTCATTGACCTCCTGACCTCTCGACCTCCCGACCCACCGACCTCTCGACTCACCAACTTCCCGACCCACCAACCTCCCGGCTCACCGACCTCCAGACTCCCCGACCTCCTGACTCAACGACCTCCCGACCCACCGACCTCCCGACTCACCGACCTCCCGATCTCCCGACTCACCGACCTCCCGACCCACAGACCTCCCGACCCACCGCCCTCCTGACCTCCCGACTCACCGACCTCCCGACTCACCGACCTCCCGACCCACCGACCTCCCGACCGCCCAACACACCGACCTCCCGACCTCCCGATCCACCGACCTCCCGACTCACCGACCTCCCGACCCACCGACCTTCCGACCTCCCGACCTCCCAACTCACCGACCTCCCGACCTCCCGACCCATCGACCTCCCGACTCACCGACCTCCCGACCCACCGACCTCCCGACCCACCGACCTCCCGACCCACCGACCTCCCGACCTACTGACCTCCCGACCTCCCAACTCACCGACCTCCCGACCTCCCGACCCACCGACCTCCCGACTCACCGACCTCCCGACTCACCGACCCACCGACCTCCCGACTCACCGACATCCTGACCTCCCGACCTCCCGACTCACCGACCTCCTGACATCCCGACCTCCCGACTCACCGACCTCCCGACCTCCCGACTCACCGACCTCCCGACTCACCGACCTCCTGACTCACAGACCTCCTGACTCACCGACCTCCGGACATCTCGACCTCCCGACCTCCCGACCCACCGACCTCCCGACTCACCATCCTCCCGACCTCCCGACTCACCAACCTCCCGACTCACCGACCTCCCAACACACTGACCTCCCGACCTCCCGACCTCCCGACTCACCGACTTCCCGACTCACCGACCTCCCGACTCACCGACCTCCCGACCTCTCGACTCACCGACCTCCTGACCTCCCGACCTCCCAACTTATCGATCTCCCGACCTCCCGACTCACCGACCTCCCAACTCACCGACCTCCTGACCTCCCGACTCACCGACCTCCCAACTCACCGACCTCCTGACCTCCCGACTAACCGACCTCCCGACTCACCGACCTCCCAACTCACCGATCTCCTGACCTCCCGACTCACCGACCTCCCAACTCACCGACCTCCTGACCTCCCGACTAACCGACCTCCCGACTCACCGACCTCCCGACTCAACGACCTCCTGGCTCACAGACCTCATGACTCACCGACCTCCGGATATCTCGAACTCCCGACCTCCCGACCCACCGACCTCCCAACTCATCGACCTCCCGACCTCCCGACTCACCGACCTCCCGATCTCCCGACCCACCGACCGCCCGACCTCCCAATTTATTGACCTCCCAACTCACCGACTCTCCGACCTCCCGACTCACCGAACTCCCGACTCACCGACCTCCCGACCTCTCGACTCACCGACCTCCTGACTCACCGACCACCCGACTCACCGAGATCCCGACCTCCTGACCTGCCGACTCACTGACCTCCCGACCTCTCGACTCACCGATCTCCCGACCTCCCGACTCCCCGACCTCCAGACTTACCGACCTCCCGACTCACCGACCTGCCGACTCACCGACCTCCTGATCCTCCGACCTCCTGACTTCCCGACTCTCCGACCTCCCGACACACCGACCTCCAGAGTCATCGATCCCCCGACTCGCCGACTTCTGACCTTCCGACTCACCGATCTCCCGACTCACCGACCTCCCGACTCGCCAACCTCCCTACTCATTGACCTCCTGACCTCTCGACCTCCCGACCCACCGACCTCTCGACTCACCAACTTCCCGACCCACCAACCTCCCGGCTCACCGACCTCCAGACTCCCCGACCTCCTGACTCAACGACCTCCCGACCCACCGACCTCCCGACTCACCGACCTCCCGACCTCCCGACTCACCGACCTCCCGACCCACCGACCTCCCGACCCACCGACCTCCCGACCTCCCGACTCACCGACCTCCCGACTCACCGACCTCCAGACCCACCGACCTCCCGACCGCCCAACACACCGACCTCCCGACCTCCCGATCCACCGACCTCCCGACTCACCGACCTCCCGACCCACCGACCTCCCGACCTACTGACCTCCCGACCTCCCAACTCACCGACCTCCCGACCTCCCGACCCATCGACCTCCCGACTCACCGACCTCCCGACCCACCGACCTTCTGACCCACCGACCTCCCGACCCACCGACCTCCCGACCTACTGACCTCCCGACCTCCCAACTCACCGACCTCCCGACCTCCCGACCCACCGACCTCCCGACTCACCGACCTCCCGACTCACCGACCCACCGACCTCCCGACTCACCGACATCCTGACCTCCCGACCTCCCGACTCACCGACCTCCTGACATCCCGACCTCCCGACTCACCGACCTCCCGACCTCCCGACTCACCGACCTCCCGACTCACCGAACTCCTGACTCACAGACCTCCTGACTCACCGACCTCCGGACATCTCGACCTCCCGACCTCCCGACCCACCGACCTCCCAACTCATCGACCTGCCGACCTCCCGACTTACCAACCTCCCGATCTCCCGACCCACCGACCGCCCGACCTCCCAATTTATCGATCTCCCGACCTCTCAACTCACCGACTCTCTGACCTCCCGACTCACCGAACTCCCGACTCACCGACCTCCCGACCTCTCGACTCACCGACCTCCTGACTCACCGACCACCCGACTCACCGAGATCCCGACCTCCTGACCTGCCGACTCACTGACCTCCCAACCTCTCGACTCACCGATCTCACGACCTCCCGACTCACCGACCTCCCGACTCACCGACCTCCCGACTCCCCGACCTCCAGACTGACCGACGTCCCGACTCACCGACCTGCCGACTCACCGACCTCCTGACCCTCCGACCTCCTGACTTCCCGACTCTCCGAGCTCCCGACTCACCGACCTCCAGACTCATCGATCCCCCGACTCGCCGACTTCTGACCTTCCGACTCACCGATCTCCCGACTCACCGACCTCCCGACTCACCAACCTCCCTACTCATTGACCTCCTGACCTCTCGACCTCCCGACCCACCGACCTCTCGACTCACCAACTTCCCGACCCACCAACCTCCCGGCTCACCGACCTCCAGACTCCCCGACCTCCTGACTCAACGACCTCCCGACCCACCGACCTCCCGACTCACCGACCTCCCGATCTCCCGACTCACCGACCTCCCGACCCACAGACCTCCCGACCCACCGCCCTCCTGACCTCCCGACTCACCGACCTCCCGACTCACCGACCTCCCGACCCACCGACCTCCCGACCGCCCAACACACCGACCTCCCGACCTCCCGATCCACCGACCTCCCGACTCACCGACCTCCCGACCCACCGACCTTCCGACCTCCCGACCTCCCAACTCACCGACCTCCCGACCTCCCGACCCATCGACCTCCCGACTCACCGACCTCCCGACCCACCGACCTCCCGACCCACCGACCTCCCGACCCACCGACCTCCCGACCTACTGACCTCCCGACCTCCCAACTCACCGACCTCCCGACCTCCCGACCCACCGACCTCCCGACTCACCGACCTCCCGACTCACCGACCCACCGACCTCCCGACTCACCGACATCCTGACCTCCCGACCTCCCGACTCACCGACCTCCTGACATCCCGACCTCCCGACTCACCGACCTCCCGACCTCCCGACTCACCGACCTCCCGACTCACCGACCTCCTGACTCACAGACCTCCTGACTCACCGACCTCCGGACATCTCGACCTCCCGACCTCCCGACCCACCGACCTCCCGACTCACCATCCTCCCGACCTCCCGACTCACCAACCTCCCGACTCACCGACCTCCCAACACACTGACCTCCCGACCTCCCGACCTCCCGACTCACCGACTTCCCGACTCACCGACCTCCCGACTCACCGACCTCCCGACCTCTCGACTCACCGACCTCCTGACCTCCCGACCTCCCAACTTATCGATCTCCCGACCTCCCGACTCACCGACCTCCCAACTCACCGACCTCCTGACCTCCCGACTCACCGACCTCCCAACTCACCGACCTCCTGACCTCCCGACTAACCGACCTCCCGACTCACCGACCTCCCAACTCACCGATCTCCTGACCTCCCGACTCACCGACCTCCCAACTCACCGACCTCCTGACCTCCCGACTAACCGACCTCCCGACTCACCGACCTCCCGACTCAACGACCTCCTGGCTCACAGACCTCATGACTCACCGACCTCCGGATATCTCGAACTCCCGACCTCCCGACCCACCGACCTCCCAACTCATCGACCTCCCGACCTCCCGACTCACCGACCTCCCGATCTCCCGACCCACCGACCGCCCGACCTCCCAATTTATTGACCTCCCAACTCACCGACTCTCCGACCTCCCGACTCACCGAACTCCCGACTCACCGACCTCCCGACCTCTCGACTCACCGACCTCCTGACTCACCGACCACCCGACTCACCGAGATCCCGACCTCCTGACCTGCCGACTCACTGACCTCCCGACCTCTCGACTCACCGATCTCCCGACCTCCCGACTCCCCGACCTCCAGACTTACCGACCTCCCGACTCACCGACCTGCCGACTCACCGACCTCCTGACCCTCCGACCTCCTGACTTCCCGACTCTCCGACCTCCCGACACACCGACCTCCAGAGTCATCGATCCCCCGACTCGCCGACTTCTGACCTTCCGACTCACCGATCTCCCGACTCACCGACCTCCCGACTCGCCAACCTCCCTACTCATTGACCTCCTGACCTCTCGACCTCCCGACCCACCGACCTCTCGACTCACCAACTTCCCGACCCACCAACCTCCCGGCTCACCGACCTCCAGACTCCCCGACCTCCTGACTCAACGACCTCCCGACCCACCGACCTCCCGACTCACCGACCTCCCGACCTCCCGACTCACCGACCTCCCGACCCACCGACCTCCCGACCCACCGACCTCCCGACCTCCCGACTCACCGACCTCCCGACTCACCGACCTCCAGACCCACCGACCTCCCGACCGCCCAACACACCGACCTCCCGACCTCCCGATCCACCGACCTCCCGACTCACCGACCTCCCGACCCACCGACCTCCCGACCTACTGACCTCCCGACCTCCCAACTCACCGACCTCCCGACCTCCCGACCCATCGACCTCCCGACTCACCGACCTCCCGACCCACCGACCTTCTGACCCACCGACCTCCCGACCCACCGACCTCCCGACCTACTGACCTCCCGACCTCCCAACTCACCGACCTCCCGACCTCCCGACCCACCGACCTCCCGACTCACCGACCTCCCGACTCACCGACCCACCGACCTCCCGACTCACCGACATCCTGACCTCCCGACCTCCCGACTCACCGACCTCCTGACATCCCGACCTCCCGACTCACCGACCTCCCGACCTCCCGACTCACCGACCTCCCGACTCACCGAACTCCTGACTCACAGACCTCCTGACTCACCGACCTCCGGACATCTCGACCTCCCGACCTCCCGACCCACCGACCTCCCAACTCATCGACCTGCCGACCTCCCGACTTACCAACCTCCCGATCTCCCGACCCACCGACCGCCCGACCTCCCAATTTATCGATCTCCCGACCTCTCAACTCACCGACTCTCTGACCTCCCGACTCACCGAACTCCCGACTCACCGACCTCCCGACCTCTCGACTCACCGACCTCCTGACTCACCGACCACCCGACTCACCGAGATCCCGACCTCCTGACCTGCCGACTCACTGACCTCCCAACCTCTCGACTCACCGATCTCACGACCTCCCGACTCACCGACCTCCCGACTCACCGACCTCCCGACTCCCCGACCTCCAGACTGACCGACGTCCCGACTCACCGACCTGCCGACTCACCGACCTCCTGACCCTCCGACCTCCTGACTTCCCGACTCTCCGAGCTCCCGACTCACCGACCTCCAGACTCATCGATCCCCCGACTCGCCGACTTCTGACCTTCCGACTTACCGATCTCCCGACTCACCAACCTCCCGACTCACCAACCTCCCTACTCATTGACCTCCTGACCTCTCGACCTCCCGACCCAGCGACCTCTCGACTCACCAACTTCCCGACCCACCAACCTCCCGGCTCACCGACCTCCAGACTCCTCGACCTCCCGACTCAACGACCTCCCGACCCACCGACCTCCCGACTCACCGACCTCCCGACTCACCGACCTCCCGACCCACCACCCTCCCGACCCACCGACCTCCCGACCTCCAGACTCACCGACCTCCCGACTCACCGACCTCCCGACCCACCGACCTCCCGACCTCCCAACACACCGACCTCCCGACCTCCAGATCCACCGACCTCCCGACTCACCGACCTCCCAACTCACCGACCTCCCGACCCACCGACCTCCCGACCCACCGACCTCCCGACCCACCGACCTCCCGACCTACTGACCTTCCAATTTATCGATCTCCCAACTCACCGACCTCCCGACCTCCCGACTCACCGAACTCCCGACTCACCGACCTCCTGACTCACCGACCTCCCGACTCGCCAACCTCCCTACTCATTGACCTCCTGACCTCTCGACCTCCCGACCCACCGACCTCTCGACTCACCAACTTCCCGACCCACCAACCTCCCGGCTCACCGACCTCCAGACTCCCCGACCTCCTGACTCAACGACCTCCCGACCCACCGACCTCCCGACTCACCGACCTCCCGACCTCCCGACTCACCGACCTCCCGACCCACCGACCTCCCGACCCACCGACCTCCCGACCTCCCGACTCACCGACCTCCCGACTCACCGACCTCCAGACCCACCGACCTCCCGACCGCCCAACACACCGACCTCCCGACCTCCCGATCCACCGACCTCCCGACTCACCGACCTCCCGACCCATCGACCTCCCGACTCACCGACCTCCCGACCCACCGACCTCCCGACCCACCGACCTCCCGACCCACCGACCTCCCGACCTACTGACCTCCCGACCTCCCAACTCACCGACCTCCCGACCTCCCGACCCACCGACCTCCCGACTCACCGACCTCCCGACTCACCGACCCACCGACCTCCCGACTCACCGACATCCTGACCTCCCGACCTCCCGACTCACCGACCTCCTGACATCCCGACCTCCCGACTCACCGACCTCCCGACCTCCCGACTCACCGACCTCCCGACTCACCGAACTCCTGACTCACAGACCTCCTGACTCACCGACCTCCGGACATCTCGACCTCCCGACCTCCCGACCCACCGACCTCCCAACTCATCGACCTGCCGACCTCCCGACTTACCAACCTCCCGATCTCCCGACCCACCGACCGCCCGACCTCCCAATTTATCGATCTCCCGACCTCTCAACTCACCGACTCTCTGACCTCCCGACTCACCGAACTCCCGACTCACCGACCTCCAGACCTCTCGACTCACCGACCTCCTGACTCACCGACCACCCGACTCACCGAGATCCCGACCTCCTGACCTGCCGACTCACTGACCTCCCAACCTCTCGACTCACCGATCTCACGACCTCCCGACTCACCGACCTCCCGACTCACCGACCTCCCGACTCCCCGACCTCCAGACTGACCGACCTCCCGACTCACCGACCTGCCGACTCACCGACCTCCTGACCCTCCGACCTCCTGACTTCCCGACTCTCCGAGCTCCCGACTCACCGACCTCCAGACTCATCGATCCCCCGACTCGCCGACTTCTGACCTTCCGACTTACCGATCTCCCGACTCACCAACCTCCCGACTCACCAACCTCCCTACTCATTGACCTCCTGACCTCTCGACCTCCCGACCCACCGACCTCTCGACTCACCAACTTCCCGACCCACCAACCTCCCGGCTCACCGACCTCCAGACTCCCCGACCTCCCGACTCAACGACCTCCCGACCCACCGACCTCCCGACTCACCACCCTCCCGACCCACCGACCTCCCGACCTCCAGACTCACCGACCTCCCGACTCACCGACCTCCCGACCCACCGACCTCCCGACCTCCCAACACACCGACCTCCCGACCTCCCGATCCACCGACCTCCCGACTCACCGACCTCCCGACCCACCGACCTCCCGACCCACCGATCTCCCGACCCACCGACCTCCCGACCTACTGACCTTCCAATTTATCGATCTCCCAACTCACCGACCTCCCGACCTCCCGACTCACCGACCTCCCGACTCACCGACCACCCGACTCACCGAGATCCCGACCTCCTGACCTGCCGACTCACTGACCTCCCGACCTCTCGACTCACCGATCTCACGTCCTCCCGACTCACCGACCTCCCGACTCACCGACCTCCCGACTCACCGACCACCCGACTCACCGAGATCCCGACCTCCTGACCTGCCGACTCACTGACCTCCCAACCTCTCGACTCACTGATCTCACGACCTCCCGACTCACCGACCTCCCGACTCACCGACCTCCCGACTCCCCGACCTCTAGACTTACCGACCTCCCGACTCACCGACCTGCTGCCTCACCGACCTCCTGACCCTCCGACCTCCTGACTTCCCGACTCTCCGACCTCCCGACTCACCGACCTCCAGACTCATCGATCCCCCGACTCGCCGACTTCTGACCTTCCGACTCACCGATCTCCCGACTCACCGACCTCCCGACTCACCAACCTCCCTACTCATTGACCTCCTGACCTCTCGACCTCCCGACCCACCGACCTCTCGACTCACCAACTTCCCGACCCACCAACCTCCCGGCTCACCGACCTCCAGACTCCCCGACCTCCCGACTCAACGACCTCCCGACCCACCGACCTCCCGACTCACCGACCTCCCGACCTCCCGACTCACCGACCTCCCGACCCACCGACCTCCCAACCCACCGACCTCCCGACCTCCCGACTCACCGACCTCCCGACCCACCGACCTCCCGACCTCCCGACTCACTGTCCTCCCGACTCACCGACCTCCCGACCCACCGACCTCCCGACCTCCCAACACACCGACCTCCCGACCTCCCGATCCACCGACCTCCCGACTCACCGACCTCCCGACTCACCGACCTCCCGACCCACCGACCTCCTGACCCACCGATCTCCCGACCTACTGACCTCCCAATTTATCGATCTCCCAACTCACCGACCTCCCGACTCACCGACCCACCGATCTCCCGACTCACCGACATCCTGACCTCCCGACCTCCCGACTCACCGACCTCCTGACATCCCGACCTCCCGACTCACCGACCTCCCGACCTCCCGACTCACCGACCTCCCTACTCATTGACCTCATGACCTCTCGACCTCCCGACCCACCGACCTCTCGACTCACCAACTTCCCGACCCACCAACCTCCCGGCTCACCGACCTCCAGACTCCCCGACGTCCCGACTCAACGACCTCCCGACCCACCGACCTCCCGACTCACCGACCTCCCGACCTCCCGACTCACCGACCTCCCGACCCACCGACCTCCCGACCCACCGACCTCCCGACTCACTGACCTCCCGACCTCCCGACTCACCGACCTCCCGACCCACCGACCTCCCGACCTCCCGACTCACTGTCCTCCCGACTCACCGACCTCCCGACCCACCGACCTCCCGACCTCCCAACGCACCGACCTCCCGACCTCCCGATCCACCGACCTCCCGACTCACCGACCTCTCGACTCACCGACCTCCCGACCCACCGACCTCCTGACCCACCGACCTCCCGACCTACTGACCTCCCAATTTATCGATCTCCCAACTCACCGACCTCCCGACTCACCGACATCCTGACCTCCCGACCTCCCGACTCACCGACCTCCTGACATCCCGACCTCCCGACTCACCGACCTCCCGACCTCCTGACTCACAGACCTCCTGACTCACCGACCTCCGGACATCCCGACCTCCCGACCCACCGACCTCCCAACTCATCGACCTCCCGACCTCCCGACTCACCGACCTCCCGATCTCCCGACCCACCGACCGCCCGACCTCCCAATTTATCGATCTCCCGACCTCCCAACTCACCGACTCACCAACCTCCCGACCCACCGACTTCCCGACCTCCCGACTCACCGACCTCCCGACTCACCGACCTCCCGACTCACCGACCTCCCAACTCACCGACGTCCCGACCTCTCGACTCACCGAACTCCCGACTCACCGACCTCCCGACCTCTCGACTCACCGACCTCCTGACTCACCGACCACCCGACTCACCGAAATCCCGACCTCCTGACCTGCCGACTCACTGACCTCCCAACCTCTCGACTCACCGATCTCACGACCTTCCGACTCACCGACTTCCCGACTCACCGACCTCCCGACTCCCCGACCTCCAGACTTACCGACCTCCCGACTTACCGACCTGCCGACTCACCGACCTCCTGACCCTCCGACCTCCTGACTTCCCGACTCTCCGACCTCCCGACTCACCGACTTCTGACCTTCCGACTTACCGATCTCCCGACTCACCGACCTCCAGACTCCCCGACCTCCCGACTCAACGACCTCCCGACCCACCGACCTCCCGACTCACCGACCTCCCGACCTCCCGACTCACCGACCTCCCGACCCACCGACCTCCCGACCCACCGACCTCCCGACCTCCCGACTCACCGACCTCCCGACTCACCGACCTCCCGACCCACCGACCTCCCGACCTCCCAACACACCGACCTCCCGACCTCCCGATCCACCGACCTCCCGACTCACCGACCTCCCGACTCACCGACCTCCCGACTCACCGACCTCCCGACTCACCGACCTCCCGACTCACCGACCTCCTGACTCACAGACCTCCCGACTCACCGACCTCCCGACCCACCGACCTCCCAACTCATCGACCTCCCGACCTCCCGACTCACCGACTTCCCAACTCACCGAACTCCCGACTCACCGACCTCCCGACCTCTCGACTCACCGACCTCCCGGCTCACCGAGATCCCGACCTCCTGACCTGCCGACTCACCGACCTCACGACCTCTCGACTCACCGATCTCACGACCTGCCGACTCACCGACCTCCTGACCCTCCGACCTCCTGCCTTCTCGACTCTCCGACCTCCCGACTCACCGACATCCAGACTCATCGATCCCCCGACTCGCCGACTTCTGACCTTCCGACTCACCGATCTCCAGACTCACCGACCTCCCGACTCACCAACCTCCCTACTCATTGACCTCCTGACCTCTCGACCTCCCGACCTCTCGACTCACCGACTTCCCGACCCACCAACCTCCCGACTCACCGAACTCCAGACTCCCCGAACTCCCGACTCAACGACCTCCCGACCCTCCGACCTCCCGACTCACCGACCTCCCGACTCACCGACGTCCTGACCTCCCGACCTCCCGACTCACCGACGTCCTGACCTCCCGACCTCCCGACTCACCGACCTCCCGACTCACCGACGTCCTGACCTCCCGACTAACCGACCTCCCGACTCACCGACCTCCTGACCTCCCAACTTATCGATCTCCCGATCTCCCGACTAACCGACTTCCCGACTCACCGACCTCCCGACCTCCCAACTTATCGATCTCCCGACCTCCCGACTAACCGACCTCCCGACTCACCGACCTCCCGACCTCCCAACTTATCGATCTCCCGACCTCCCGACTAACCGACCTCCCGACTCACCGACCTCCCGACTCATCGACCTCCCGACCTCCCAACTTATCGATCTCCCGACCTCCCGACTCACCGACCTCCCGAACTCCCGACTCACCGACCTCCCGACCCACCGACCTCCCGACCCACCGACCTCCCGACTCACCGACCTCCCGACCTCCCAACTTATCGATCTCCCGACCTCCCGACTCACCGACCTCCTGACCTCCCGACTCACCTACCTCCCGACCCACCGACCTCCCGACTCACCGACCTCCCGACTCAACGACCTCCTGACTCACCGACCTCCTGACTCACCGACCTCCCGACTCATCGACCTCCCGATCTCCCGACCCACCGACCTCCCGACTCACCGACCTCCCGACTCAACGACCTCCTGACTCACCGACATCCTGACTCACCGACCTCCCGACTCATCGACCTCCCGATCTCCCGACTCACCGACCTCCCGACTCACCGACCTCCCGACTCACGGACCTCCTGACTCACCGACGTCCCGACTCATCGACCTCCCGATCTCCCGACTCACCGACCTCCCGACGTCCCGACCTCCCGACTCACCGACCTCCTGACTCACCGACCTCCCGACTCATCGACCTCCCGACTCAACGACTTCCTGACTCACCGACCTCCTGACTCACCGACCTCCCGACGTCCCGACCTCCCGACTCACCGACCTCCTGACTCACCGACCTCCCGACTCACCGACCTCCCGACTCAACGACCTCCCGACTCACCGACCTCCCGACTCACCGACCTCCCGACTCACCGACCTCCCGACTCACCGACCTCCCGACTCACCGACCTCTCGACTCACCGACCTCCCGACTCACCGACCTCCCGACTCTCCGACCTCCCGACTCACCGACCTCCCGACTCACCGACCTCCCGACTCTCCGACCTCCCGACTCACCGACCTCCTGACTCACCGACCTCTCGACTCACCGACCTCCCGACTCACCGACCTCCTGACTCACCGACCTCCCAACTCACCGACCTCCCGACTCACCGACCTCCCAATTTATCGATCTCCTGACCTCCCAACCTCCCGACTCTCCGACCTCCCAACTCACCGAACTCCCGACTCACCGGCCTCCCGACCTCTCGACTCACCGACCTCCCGACTCACCGAGATCCCGACTCACCAACCTCCCGACTCACCGACCTGCCGACTCACTGACCTCCTGACCCTCCGACCTCCTGCCTTCTCGACTCTCCGACCTCCCGACTCACCGACATCCAGACTCATCGATCCCCCGACTCGCCGACTTCTGACCTTCTGACTCACCGATCTCCCGACTCACCGACCTCCCGACTCACCAACCTCCCTACTCATTGACCTCCTGACCTCTCGACCTCCCGACCCACAGACCTCTCGACTCACCGACTTCCCGATCCACCAACCTCCCGACTCACCGACCTCCCAGACTCCCCGACCTGCCGACTCAACGACCTCCCGACCCACCGACCTCCCGACTCACCGACCTCCCGACCTCCCGACCCACCGACCTCCCGACCCACCGACCTCCCGACCCACCAACCTCCCGACTCACCGACCTCCCAGACTCCCCGACCTCCCGACTCAACGACCTCCCGATCCACCGACCTCACGACTCACCGACCTCCCGACCTCCCGACCCACCGACCTCACGACTCACCGACCTCCCGACTAACCGACGTCCTGACCTCCCGACTCACCGACCTCCCGATCCACCGACCTCCCGACTCACCGACCTCCCGACCTCCCAACTTATCGATCTCCCGACCTCCCGACTCACCGACCTCCCGACCTCCCGACTCACCGACCTCCCGACTCACCGACCTCCCGACTCACCGACCTCCCGACTCACCGACCTCCCGACTCACCGACCTCCCGACCTCCCGACTCACCGACCTCCCGACTCACCGACCTCCCGACTCACCCGACCCACCGACCTCCTGACTCACCGACCTCCCGACCTCCCGATCCACCGACCTCCCGACTCACCGACCTCCTGACCTCCGAACTCACCGACCTCCCGACTCACCGATCTCCCGACTCACCGACCTCCCGACTCACCCGACCCACCGACCTCCTGACTCACCGACCTCCCGACCTCCCGATCCAACGACCTCCCGACTCACCGACCTCCCAACTCACCGACCTCCTGACCTCCGAACTCACCGACCTCCCGACTCACCGATCTCCCGACTCACCGATCTCCCGACTCACCGACCTCCCGACTCACCGACCTCCCGACTCACCGACCTCCCGACCTCCCAACTCACAGACCTCCCGACCCACCGACCTCCCGACTCATCGACCTCCCGACCTCCCGACCCACCGACCTCCCGACCTCCCGACTCACCAACCTCCCGACTCACCGACCTCCCAACTCACTGACCTCCCGACCTCACGACCTCCCGACTCACCGACTTCCCGACTGACCGACCTCCCGACTCACCGACCTCCCGACCTCTCGACTCACCGACCTCCTGACCTCCCGACCTCCCAACTTATCGATCTCCCGACCTCCCGACTCACTGACCTCCCAACTCACCGACCTCCTGACCTCCCGACTAACCGACCTCCCGACTCACCGACCTCCCGACTCAACGACCTCCTGACTCACAGACCTCATGACTCACCGACCTCCGGACATCTCGACCTCCCGACCTCCCGACCCACCGACCTCCCAACTCATCGACCTCCCGACCTCCCGATTCACCGACCTCCCGATCTCCCGACCCACCGACCGCCCGACCTCCCAATTTATCGACCTCCCAACTCACCGACTCTCCGACCTCCCGACTCACCGAACTCCCGACTCACCGACCTCCCGACCTCTCGACTCACCGACCTCCTGACTCACCGACCACCCGACTCACCGAGATCCCGACCTCCTGACCTGCCGACTCACTGACCTCCCGACCTCTCGACTCACCGATCTCACGACCTCCCGACTCACCGACCTCCCGACTCACCGACCTCCCGACTCACCGACCACCCGACTCACCGAGATCCCGACCTCCTGACCTGCCGACTCACTGACCTCCCAACCTCTCGACTTACTGATCTCACGACCTCCCGACTCACCGACCTCCCGACTCACCGACCTCCCGACTCACCGACCTCTAGACTTACTGACCTCCCGACTCACCGACCTGCTGCCTCACCGACCTCCTGACCCTCCGACCTCCTGACTTCCCGACTCTTCGACCTCCCGACTCACCGACCTCCAGACTCATCGATCCCCCGACTCGCCGACTTCTGACCTTCCGACTCACCGATCTCCCGACTCACCGACCTCCCGACTCACCAACCTCCCTACTCATTGACCTCCTGACCTCTCGACCTCCCGACCCACCGACCTCTCGACTCACCAACTTCCCGACCCACCAACCTCCCGGCTCACCGACCTCCAGACTCCCCGACCTCCCGACTCAACGACCTCCCGACCCACCGACCTCCCGACTCACCGACCTCCCGACCTCCCGACTCACCAACCTCCCGACCCACCGACCTCCCGACCCACCGACCTCCCGACCTCCCGACTCACCGACCTCCCGACCCACCGACCTCCCGACCTCCCGACTCACTGTCCTCCCGACTCACCGACCTCCCGACCCACCGACCTCCCGACCTCCCAACACACCGACCTCCCGACCTCCCGATCCACCGACCTCTCGACTCACCGACCTCCCGACTCACCGACCTCCCGACCCACCGACCTCCTGACCCACCGATCTCCCGACCTACTGACCTCCCAATTTATCGATCTCCCAACTCACCGACCTCCCGACTCACCGACCCACCGATCTCCCGACTCACCGACATCCTGACCTCCCGACCTCCCGACTCACCGACCTCCTGACATCCCGACCTTCCGACTCACCGACCTCCCTACTCATTGACCTCCTGACCTCTCGACCTCCCGACCCACCGACCTCTCGACTCACCAAATTCCCGACCCACCAACCTCCCGGCTCACCGACCTCCAGACTCCCCGACCTCCCGACTCAACGACCTCCCGACCCACCGACCTCCCGACTCACCGACCTCCCGACCTCCCGACTCACCGACCTCCCGACCCACCGACCTCCCGACCCACCGACCTCCCGACTCACCGACCTCCCGACCTCCCGACTCACCGACCTCCCGACCCACCGACCTCCCGACTCACCGACCTCCCGACTCACCGACCTCCCGACTCACCGACCTCCTGACTCACAGACCTCCCGACTCACCGACCTCCCGACCCACCGACCTCCCAACTCATCGACCTCCCGACCTCCCGACTCACCGACCTCCTGACCCACCGACCTCCCAACTCATCGACCTCCCGACCTCCCGACTCACCGACCTCCCGACCCAGCGACCTCTCGACCTCCCAATTTATCGATCTCCTGACCTCCCAACCTCCCGACTCTCCGACCTCCCAACTCACCGAACTCCCGACTCACCGACCTCCCGACCTCTCGACTCACCGACCTCCCGGCTCACCGAGATCCCGACCTCCTGACCTGCCGACTCACCGACCTCACGACCTCTCGACTCACCGATCTCACGACCTCCCGACTCACCGACCTCCCGACTCACCAACCTCCCGACTCACCGACCTGCCGACTCACCGACCTCCTGACCCTCCGACCTCCTGCCTTCTCGACTCTCCGACCTCCCGACTCACCGACATCCAGACTCATCGATCCCCCGACTCGCCGACTTCTGACCTTCCGACTCACCGATCTCCCGACTCACCGACCTCCCGACTCACCAACTTCCCTACTCATTGACCTCCTGACCTCTCGACCTCCCGACCTCTCGACTCACCGACTTCCCGACCCACCAACCTCCCGACTCACCGACCTCCAGACTCCCCGACCTCCCGACTCAACGACCTCCCGACCCACCGACCTCCCGACTCACCGACCTCCCGACTCACCGACGTCCTGACCTCCCGACCTCCCGACTCACCGACGTCCTGACCTCCCGACCTCCCGGCTCACCGACCTCCCGACTCACCGACCTCCTGACCTCCCAACTTATCGATCTCCCGACCTCCCGACTCACCGACCTCCCGACTCACCGACCTCCCGACCTCCCAACTTATCGATCTCCCGACCTCCCGACTAACCGACCTCCCGACTCACCGACCTCCCGACTCACCGACCTCCCGACCTCCCAACTTATCGATCTCCCGACCTCCCGACTCACCGACCTCCCGAACTCCCGACACACCGACCTCCCGACCCACCGACCTCCCGACCCACCGACCTCCCGACTCACCGACCTCCCGACCTCCCAACTTATCGATCTCCCGACCTCCCGACTCACCGACCTCCCGACCTCCCGACTCACCTACCTCCCGACCCACCGACCTCCCGACTCACCGACCTCCCGACTCAACGACTTCCTGACTCACCGACCTCCTGACTCACCGACCTCCCGACTCACCGACCTCCCGACCTCCCGACCCACCGACCACCCGACTCACCGACCTCCCGACCTCCCAACCCACCGACCTCCCGACTCACCGACATCCTGACCTCCCGACTCACCGAGCTCCCGACTCACCGACCTGCCGACTCACCGACCTCCCGACTCACCGACCTCCCGACCTCTCGACTCACCGACCTCCCGACTCACCGACCTCCCGACTCACCGACCTCCCGACTCACCGACCTCCCGAGCTCCCAACTCACAGACCTCCCGACCCACCGACCTCCCGACTCATCGACCTCCCGACCTCCCGATCTCCCGACCCACCGACCTCCCAACTCACTGACCTCCCGACTCACCGAACTCCCGACTCACCGACTTCCCGACTCACCGATCTCCCGACTCACCGACCTCCCGACCTCTCGACTCACCGACCTCCTGACCTCCCGACCTCCCAACTTATCGATCTCCCGACCTCCCGACTCACCGACCTCCCGACTCACCGAACTCCCGACTCACCGACTTCCCGACTCACCGACCTCCCGACCTCTCGACTCACCGACCTCCTGACCTCCCGACCTCCCAACTTATCGATCTCCCGACCTCCCGACTCACCGACCTCCCAACTCACCGACCTCCTGACCTCCCGACTAACCGACCTCCCGACTCACCGACCTCCCGACACAACGACCTCCTGACTCACCGACATCCCGACCTCCCGACTCACCGACCTCCCGACTCACCGACCTCCTGACTCACCGACCTCCCGACTCACCGACCTCCCGACTCACCGACCTCCCGACTCACCGACCTCCTGACTCACCGACCTCCCGACTCAACGACCTCCTGACTCACCGACCTCCCGACTCACCGACCTCCTGACATCCCAACCTCCCGACTCACCGACCTCCCGACTCATCGATCCCCCGACTCGCCGACTTCTGACCTTCCGACTCACCGATCTCCCGACTCACCGACCTCCCGACTCACCAACCTCCCTACTCATTGACCTCCTGACCTCTCGACCTCCCGACCCACAGACCTCTCGACTCACCGACTTCCCGATCCACCAACCTCCCGACTCACCGACCTCCCAGACTCCCCGACCTCCCGACTCAACGACCTCCCGACCCACCGACCTCCCGACTCACCGACCTCCCGACTCACCGACCTCCTGACTCACAGACCTCCCGACTCACCGACCTCCCGACCCACCGACCTCCCAACTCATCGACCTCCCGACCTCCCGACTCACCGACCTCCCGACCCACCGACCTCCCGACCTCCCAATTTATCGATCTCCTGACCTCCCAACCTCCCGACTCTCCGACCTCCCAACTCACCGAACTCCCGACTCACCGACCTCCCGACCTCTCGACTCACCGACCTCCCGACTCACCGAGATCCCGACCTCCTGACCTGCCGACTCTCCGACCTCACGACCTCTCGACTCACCGATCTCACGACCTCCCGACTCACCGACCTCCCGACTCACCAACCTCCCGACTCACCGACCTGCCGACTCACTGACCTCCTGACCCTCCGACCTCCTGCCTTCTCGACTCTCCGACCTCCCGGCTCACCGACATCCAGACTCATCGATCCCCCGACTCGCCGACTTCTGACCTTCCGACTCACCGATCTCCCGACTCACCGACCTCCCGACTCACCAACCTCCCTACTCATTGACCTCCTGACCTCTCGACCTCCCGACCCACAGACCTCTCGACTCACCGACTTCCCGATCCACCAACCTCCCGACTCACCGACCTCCCAGACTCCCCGACCTCCCGACTCAACGACCTCCCGACCCACCGACCTCACGACTCACCGACCTCCCGACCTCCCGACCCACCGACCTCACGACTCACCGACCTCCCGACTAACCGACGTCCTGACCTCCCGACTAACCGACCTCCCGACTCACCGACCTCCCGACCTCCCAACTTATCGATCTCCCGACATCCTGACCTCCCGACCTCCCGACTCACCAACCTCCTGACATCCCGACCTCCCGACTCACCGACCTCCCGACCTCCCGACTCACCGACCTCCCGACTCACCGACCTCCCGACTCACCGACCTCCCGACTCATCGACCTCCTGACTCACAGACCTCCCGACCTCCCGACTCACCGACCTCCTGACTCACAGACCTCCTGACTCACCGAACTCCGGACATCTCGACCTCCCGACATCCCGACTCACCGACCTCCCGATCTCCCGACCCACCGACCGCCCGACCTCCCAATTTATCGATCTCCCGACCTCCCAACTCACCGACTCTCCGACCTCCAGACTCACCGAACTCCCGACTCACCGACCTCCCGACCTCTCGACTCACCGACCTCCCGACTCACCGAGATCCCGACCTCCTGACCTGCCGACTCACTGACCTCCCAACCTCTCGACCCACCGACTCACCGACCTCCCGACTCCCCGACCTCCAGACTTACCGACCTCCCGACTCACCGACCTGCCGACTCACTGACCTCCTGACCCTCCGACCTCCTGACTTCCCGACTCTCCGACCTCCCGACTCACCGACCTCCCGACTCACCGACCTCCCGACTCCCTGACCTCCAGACTTACCGACCTCCCGACTCACCGACCTGCCGACTCACTGACCTCCTGACCCTCCGACCTCCTGACTTCCAGACTCATCGATCCCCCGACTCGCCGACTTCTGACCTTCCGACTTACCGATCTCCCGACTCACCGACCTCCAGACTTCCCGACCTCCCGACTCAACGACGTCCCGACCCACCGACCTCCCGACTCACCGACCTCCCGACCTCCCGACTCACCGACCTCCCGACCCACCGACCTCCCGACTCACCGACCTCCCGACCTCCCGACTCACCGACCTCCCGACCCACCGACCTCCCGACCCACCGACCTCCCGACTCACCGACCTCCCGACTCACCGACCTCCCGACCCACCGACCTCCCGACCTCCCAACACACCGACCTCCCGACCTCCCGATCCACCGACCTCCCGACTCACCGACCTCCCGACTCACCGACCTCCTGACTCACCGACCTCCCGACTCATCGACCTCCCGACTCAACGACTTCCTGACTCACCGACCTCCCGACTCACCGACCTCCCGACTCACCGACCTCCCGACTCACCGACCTCCTGACTCACCGACCTCTCGACTCACCGACCTCCCGACTCACCGACCTCCCGACTCACCGACCTCCCGACTGAACGACCTCCCGACCCACCGACCACCCGACTCACCGACCTCCCGACCTCCCAACCCACCGACTCTCCGACCTCCCGACTCACCGAACTCCCGACTCACCGACCTCCCGACCTCTCGACTCACCGACCTCCTGACTCACCGACCACCCGACTCACCGAGATCCCGACCTCCTGACCTGCCGACTCACTGACCTCCCGACCTCTCGACTCACCGATCTCACGACCTCCCGACTCACCGACCTCCCGACTCACCGACCTCCCGACTCACCGACCACCCGACTCACCGAGATCCCGACCTCCTGACCTGCCGACTCACTGACCTCCCAACCTCTCGACTTACTGATCTCACGACCTCCCGACTCACCGACCTCCCGACTCAACGACCTCCCGACTCCCCGACCTCTAGACTTACCGACCTCCCGACTCACCGACCTGCTGCCTCACCGACCTCCTGACCCTCCGACCTCCTGACTTCCCGACTCTTCGACCTCCCGACTCACCGACCTCCAGACTCATCGATCCCCCGACTCGCCGACTTCTGACCTTCCGACTCACCGATCTCCCGACTCACCGACCTCCCGACTCACCAACCTCCCTACTCATTGACCTCCTGACCTCTCGACCTCCCGACCCACCGACCTCTCGACTCACCAACTTCCCGACCCACCAACCTCCCGGCTCACCGACCTCCAGACTCCCCGACCTCCCGACTCAACGACCTCCCGACCCACCGACCTCCCGACTCACCGACCTCCCGACCTCCCGACTCACCAACCTCCCGACCCACCGACCTCCCGACCCACCGACCTCCCGACCTCCCGACTCACCGACCTCCCGACCCACCGACCTCCCGACCTCCCGACTCACTGTCCTCCCGACTCACCGACCTCCCGACCCACCGACCTCCCGACCTCACGACTCACCGACCTCCCGACTAACCGACGTCCTGACCTCCCGACTCACCGACCTCCCGATCCACCGACCTCCCGACTCACCGACCTCCCGACCTCCCAACTTATCGATCTCCCGACCTCCCGACTCACCGACCTCCCGACCTCCCGACTCACCGACCTCCCGACTCACCGACCTCCCGACTCACCGACCTCCCGACTCACCGACCTCCCGACTCACCGACCTCCCGACTCACCGACCTCCCGACTAACCGACCTCCCGACTCACCGACCTCCCGACTCACCGACCTCCCGACCTCCCGACTCACCGACCTCCCGACTCACCGACCTCCCGACTCACCCGACCCACCGACCTCCTGACTCACCGACCTCCCGACCTCCCGATCCACCGACCTCCCGACTCACCGACCTCCTGACCTCCGAACTCACCGACCTCCCGACTCACCGATCTCCCGACTCACCGACCTCCCGACTCACCCGACCCACCGACCTCCTGACTCACCGACCTCCCGACCTCCCGATCCAACGACCTCCCGACTCACCGACCTCCCAACTCACCGACCTCCTGACCTCCGAACTCACCGACCTCCCGACTCACCGATCTCCCGACTCACCGATCTCCCGACTCACCGACCTCCCGACTCACCGACCTCCCAACTCACCGAACTCCTGACCTCCGAACTCACCGACCTCCCGACTCACCGATCTCCCGACTCACCGACCTCCCGACTCACCGATCTCCCGACTCAACGACCTCCCGACTCACCGACCTCCCGACTCACCGACCTCCCGACCTCCCAACTCACAGACCTCCCGACCCACTGACCTCCCGACTCATCGACCTCCCGACCTCCCGACCCACCGACCTCCCGACCTCCCGACTCACCAACCTCCCGACTCACCGACCTCCCAACTCACTGACCTCCCGACCTCACGACCTCCCGACTCACCGACTTCCCGACTGACCGACCTCCCGACTCACCGACCTCCCGACCTCTCGACTCACCGACCTCCTGACCTCCCGACCTCCCAACTTATCGATCTCCCGACCTCCCGACTCACCGACCTCCCAACTCACCGACCTCCTGACCTCCCGACTAACCGACCTCCCGACTCACCGACCTCCCGACTCAACGACCTCCTGACTCACAGACCTCATGACTCACCGACCTCCGGACATCTCGACCTCCCGACCTCCCGACCCACCGACCTCCCAACTCATCGACCTCCCGACCTCCCGATTCACCGACCTCCCGATCTCCCGACCCACCGACCGCCCGACCTCCCAATTTATCGACCTCCCAACTCACCGACTCTCCGACCTCCCGACTCACCGAACTCCCGACTCACCGACCTCCCGACCTCTCGACTCACCGACCTCCTGACTCACCGACCACCCGACTCACCGAGATCCCGACCTCCTGACCTGCCGACTCACTGACCTCCCGACCTCTCGACTCACCGATCTCACGACCTCCCGACTCACCGACCTCCCGACTCACCGACCTCCCGACTCACCGACCACCCGACTCACCGAGATCCCGACCTCCTGACCTGCCGACTCACTGACCTCCCAACCTCTCGACTTACTGATCTCACGACCTCCCGACTCACCGACCTCCCGACTCACCGACCTCCCGACTCCCCGACCTCTAGACTTACTGACCTCCCAACTCACCGACCTGCTGCCTCACCGACCTCCTGACCCTCCGACCTCCTGACTTCCCGACTCTTCGACCTCCCGACTCACCGACCTCCAGACTCATCGATCCCCCGACTCGCCGACTTCTGACCTTCCGACTCACCGATCTTCCGACTCACCGACCTCCCGACTCACCAACCTCCCTACTCATTGACCTCCTGACCTCTCGACCTCCCGACCCACCGACCTCTCGACTCACCAACTTCCCGACCCACCAACCTCCCGGCTCACCGACCTCCAGACTCCCCGACCTCCCGACTCAACGACCTCCCGACCCACCGACCTCCCGACTCACCGACCTCCCGACCTCCCGACTCACCAACCTCCCGACCCACCGACCTCCCGACCCACCGACCTCCCGACCTCCCGACTCACCGACCTCCCGACCCACCGACCTCCCGACCTCCCGACTCACTGTCCTCCCGACTCACCGACCTCCCGACCCACCGACCTCCCGACCTCCCAACACACCGACCTCCCGACCTCCCGATCCACCGACCTCTCGACTCACCGACCTCCCGACTCACCGACCTCCCGACCCACCGACCTCCTGACCCACCGATCTCCCGACCTACTGACCTCCCAATTTATCGATCTCCCAACTCACCGACCTCCCGACTCACCGACCCACCGATCTCCCGACTCACCGACATCCTGACCTCCCGACCTCCCGACTCACCGACCTCCTGACATCCCGACCTTCCGACTCACCGACCTCCCTACTCATTGACCTCCTGACCTCTCGACCTCCCGACCCACCGACCTCTCGACTCACCAAATTCCCGACCCACCAACCTCCCGGCTCACCGACCTCCAGACTCCCCGACCTCCCGACTCAACGACCTCCCGACCTCCCGACTCACCGACCTCCCGACCCACCGACCTCCCGACCCACCGACCTCCCGACTCACCGACCTCCCGACCTCCCGACTCACCGACCTCCCGACCCACCGACCTCCCGACTCACCGACCTCCCGACTCACCGACCTCCCGACTCACCGACCTCCCGACTCACCGACCTCCTGACTCACAGACCTCCCGACTCACCGACCTCCCGACCCACCGACCTCCCAACTCATCGACCTCCCGACCTCCCGACTCACCGACCTCCTGACCCACCGACCTCCCAACTCATCGACCTCCCGACCTCCCGACTCACCGACCTCCCGACCCAGCGACCTCTCGACCTCCCAATTTATCGATCTCCTGACCTCCCAACCTCCCGACTCTCCGACCTCCCAACTCACCGAACTCCCGACTCACCGACCTCCCGACCTCTCGACTCACCGACCTCCCGGCTCACCGAGATCCCGACCTCCTGACCTGCCGACTCACCGACCTCACGACCTCTCGACTCACCGATCTCACGACCTCCCGACTCACCGACCTCCCGACTCACCAACCTCCCGACTCACCGACCTGCCGACTCACCGACCTCCTGACCCTCCGACCTCCTGCCTTCTCGACTCTCCGACCTCCCGACTCACCGACATCCAGACTCATCGATCCCCCGACTCGCCGACTTCTGACCTTCCGACTCACCGATCTCCCGACTCACCGACCTCCCGACTCACCAACTTCCCTACTCATTGACCTCCTGACCTCTCGACCTCCCGACCTCTCGACTCACCGACTTCCCGACCCACCAACCTCCCGACTCACCGACCTCCAGACTCCCCGACCTCCCGACTCAACGACCTCCCGACCCACCGACCTCCCGACTCACCGACCTCCCGACTCACCGACGTCCTGACCTCCCGACCTCCCGACTCACCGACGTCCTGACCTCCCGACCTCCCGGCTCACCGACCTCCCGACTCACCGACCTCCTGACCTCCCAACTTATCGATCTCCCGACCTCCCGACTCACCGACCTCCCGATCTCCCGACTAACCGACTTCCCGACTCACCGACCTCCCGACCTCCCAACTTATCGATCTCCCGACCTCCCGACTAACCGACCTCCCGACTCACCGACCTCCCGACCTCCCAACTTATCGATCTCCCGACCTCCCGACTAACCGACCTCCCGACTCACCGACCTCCCGACTCACCGACCTCCCGACCTACCAACTTATCGATCTCCCGACCTCCCGACTCACCGACCTCCCGAACTCCCGACTCACCGACCTCCCGACCCACCGACCTCCCGACCCACCGACCTCCCGACTCACCGACCTCCCGACCTCCCAACTTATCGATCTCCCGACCTCCCGACTCACCGACCTCCCGACCTCCCGACTCACCTACCTCCCGACCCACCGACCTCCCGACTCACCGACCTCCCGACTCACCGACCTCCCGACTCAACGACCTCCTGACTCACCGACCTCCTGACTCACCGACCTCCCGACTCATCGACCTCCCGATATCCCGACCCACCGACCTCCCGACTCAACGACTTCCTGACTCACCGACCTCCTGACTCACCGACCTCCCGACTCACCGACCTCCCGACCTCCCGACCCACCGACCACCCGACTCACCGACCTCCCGACCTCCCAACCCACCGACCTCCCGACTCACCGACATCCTGACCTCCCGACTCACCGAGCTCCCGACTCACCGACCTGCCGACTCACCGACCTCCCGACTCACCGACCTCCCGACCTCTCGACTCACCGACCTCCCGACTAACCGACCTCCCGACTCACCGACCTCCCGACTCACCGACCTCCCGAGCTCCCAACTCACAGACCTCCCGACCCACCGACCTCCCGACTCATCGACCTCCCGACCTCCCGATCTCCCGACCCACCGACCTCCCAACTCACTGACCTCCCGACTCACCGAACTCCCGACTCACCGACTTCCCGACTCACCGACCTCCCGACTCACCGACCTCCCGACCTCTCGACTCACCGACCTCCTGACCTCCCGACCTCCCAACTTATCGATCTCCCGACCTCCCGACTCACCGACCTCCCGACTCACCGAACTCCCGACTCACCGACTTCCCAACTCACCGACCTCCCGACCTCTCGACTCACCGACCTCCTGACCTCCCGACCTCCCAACTTATCGATCTCCCGACCTCCCGACTCACCGACCTCCCAACTCACCGACCTCCTGACTTCCCGACTAACCGACCTCCCGACTCACCGACCTCCCGACACAACGACCTCCTGACTCACCGACATCCCGACCTCCCGACTCACCGACCTCCCGACTCACCGACCTCCTGACTCACCGACCTCCCGACTCACCGACCTCCCGACTCACCGACCTCCCGACTCACCGACCTCCCGACTCACCGACCTCCCGACTCACCGACCTCCCGACTCACCGACCTCCCGACTCAACGACCTCCTGACTCACCGACCTCCTGACATCCCGACCTCCCGACTCACCGACCTCCCGACTCACCGACCTCCCGACTCACCGACCTCCCGACTCACCGACCTCCTGACTCACCGACCTCCCGACTCACCGACCTCCCGACTCACCGACCTCCTGACTCACAGACCTCCCGACTCACCGACCTCCCGACCCACCGACCTCCCAACTCATCGACCTCCCGACCTCCCGACTCACCGACCTCCCGACCCACCGACCTCCCGACCTCCCAATTTATCGATCTCCTGACCTCCCAACCTCCCGACTCTCCGACCTCCCAACTCACCGAACTCCCGACTCACCGACCTCCCGACCTCTCGACTCACCGACCTCCCGACTCACCGAGATCCCGACCTCCTGACCTGCCGACTCTCCGACCTCACGACCTCTCGACTCACCGATCTCACGACCTCCCGACTCACCGACCTCCCGACTCACCAACCTCCCGACTCACCGACCTGCCGACTCACTGACCTCCTGACCCTCCGACCTCCTGCCTTCTCGACTCTCCGACCTCCCGACTCACCGACATCCAGACTCATCGATCCCCCGACTCGCCGACTTCTGACCTTCCGACTCACCGATCTCCCGACTCACCGACCTCCCGACTCACCAACCTCCCTACTCATTGACCTCCTGACCTCTCGACCTCCCGACCCACAGACCTCTCGACTCACCGACTTCCCGATCCACCAACCTCCCGACTCACCGACCTCCCAGACTCCCCGACCTCCCGACTCAACGACCTCCCGACCCACCGACCTCCCGACTCACCGACCTCCCGACTCACCGACCTCCTGACTCACAGACCTCCCGACTCACCGACCTCCCGACCCACCGACCTCCCAACTCATCGACCTCCCGACCTCCCGACTCACCGACCTCCCGACCCACCGACCTCCCGACCTCCCAATTTATCGATCTCCTGACCTCCCAACCTCCCGACTCTCCGACCTCCCAACTCACCGAACTCCCGACTCACCGACCTCCCGACCTCTCGACTCACCGACCTCCCGACTCACCGAGATCCCGACCTCCTGACCTGCCGACTCTCCGACCTCACGACCTCTCGACTCACCGATCTCACGACCTCCCGACTCACCGACCTCCCGACTCACCAACCTCCCGACTCACCGACCTGCCGACTCACTGACCTCCTGACCCTCCGACCTCCTGCCTTCTCGACTCTCCGACCTCCCGACTCACCGACATCCAGACTCATCGATCCCCCGACTCGCCGACTTCTGACCTTCCGACTCACCGATCTCCCGACTCACCAACCTCCCTACTCATTGACCTCCTGACCTCTCGACCTCCCGACCCACAGACCTCTCGACTCACCGACTTCCCGATCCACCAACCTCCCGACTCACCGACCTCCCAGACTCCCCGACCTCCCGACTCAACGACCTCCCGACCCACCGACCTCACGACTCACCGACCTCCCGACCTCCCGACCCACCGACCTCACGACTCACCGACCTCCCGACTAACCGACGTCCTGACCTCCCGACTAACCGACCTCCCGACTCACCGACCTCCCGACCTCCCAACTTATCGATCTCCCGACATCCTGACCTCCCGACCTCCCGACTCACCGACCTCCTGACATCCCGACCTCCCGACTCACCGACCTCCCGACCTCCCGACTCACCGACCTCCCGACTCACCGACCTCCTGACTCACAGACCTCCTGACTCACCGAACTCCGGACATCTCGACCTCCCGACATCCCGACTCACCGACCTCCCGATCTCCCGACCCACCGACCGCCCGACCTCCCAATTTATCGATCTCCCGACCTCCCAACTCACCGACTCTCCGACCTCCAGACTCACCGAACTCCCGACTCACCGACCTCCCGACCTCTCGACTCACCGACCTCCCGACTCACCGAGATCCCGACCTCCTGACCTGCCGACTCACTGACCTCCCAACCTCTCGACCCACCGACTCACCGACCTCCCGACTCCCCGACCTCCAGACATACCGACCTCCCGACTCACCGACCTGCCGACTCACTGACCTCCTGACCCTCCGACCTCCTGACTTCCCGACTCTCCGACCTCCCGACTCACCGACCTCCCGACTCACCGACCTCCCGACTCCCTGACCTCCAGACTTACCGACCTCCCGACTCACCGACCTGCCGACTCACTGACCTCCTGACCCTCCGACCTCCTGACTTCCAGACTCATCGATCCCCCGACTCGCCGACTTCTGACCTTCCGACTTACCGATCTCCCGACTCACCGACCTCCAGACTTCCCGACCTCCCGACTCAACGACGTCCCGACCCACCGACCTCCCGACTCACCGACCTCCCGACCTCCCGACTCACCGACCTCCCGACCCACCGACCTCCCGACCCACCGACCTCCCGACTCACCGACCTCCCGACTCACCGACCTCCCGACCCACCGACCTCCCGACCTCCCAACACATCGACCTCCCGACCTCCCGATCCACCGACCTCCCGACTCACCGACCTCCCGACTCACCGACCTCCTGACATCCCGACTCACCGACCTCCCGACCCACCGACCTCCCGACCTCCCGACTCACCGACCTCCCGACCCACCGACCTCCCGACCCACCGACCTCCCGATCCACCGACCTCCCGACTCACCGACCTCCCGACTCACCGACCTCCCGACTCACCGACCTCCTGACCTCCCGCCCTCCCACTCACCGACCTACCGACCTCCCGACTCACCGACCTCCCGACTGAACGACCTCCCGACCCACCGACCTCCCGACTCATCGATCTCCCGACCTCCCGACTAACTGACCTCCCGACTCACCGACCTCCCGACCTCCCAACTTATCGATCTCCCGACCTCCCGACTCACCGACCTCCCGAACTCCCGACTCACCGACCTCCCGACCCACCGACCTCCCGACTCACCGACCTCCCGACTCATCGACCTCCCGACTCATCGACCTCCCGACTCACCGACCTCCCGACCCACCGACCTCCCGACTCATCGACCTCCCGACTCACCGACCACCCGACTCATCGACCTCCCGACTCACCGACCTCCCGACTCACCGACCTCCCGACTCACCGACCTCCCGACTCACCGACCTCCCGACTCACCGACCTCCCGACCCACCGACCTCCCGACCTCCCGACTCGCCGACCTCCCGACCTCCCGACTCGCCGACCTCCCGACTCACCGACCTCCCGACTCACCGACCTCCCGACTCACCGACCTCCCGACTCACCGACCACCCGACTCATCGACCTCCCGACTCACCGACCTCCCGACCCACCGACCTCCCGACCCACCGACCTCCCGACTCACCGACCTCCCGACTCACCGACCTCCAGACTCACCGACCTCCCGACTCACCGACCTCCCGACTCACCGACCTCCCGACTCACCGACCTCCCGACTCACCGACCTCCTGACTCACCGACCTCCCGACTCACCGACCTCCCGACTCACCGACCTCCTGACTCACCGACCTCCTGACTCACCGACCTCCCGACTCACCGACCTCCTGACTCACCAACCTCCCGACTCACCGACCTCCCGACTCACCGACCTCCTGACTCACCGACCTCCTGACCTCCCGCCCTCCCACTCACCGACCTACCGACCTCCCGACTCACCGACCTCCCGACTGAACGACCTCCCGACCCACCGGCCACCCGACTCACCGACCTCCCGACCTCCCGACCCACCGACCTCCCGACTCACCGACATCCTGACCTCCCGACTCACCGAGCTCCCGACTCACCGACCTGCCGACTCACCGACCTCCCGACTCACCGACCTGCCGACTCACCGACCTCCCGAGCTCCCAACTCACAGACCTCCCGACTCACCGACCTCCCGACTCACCGACCTCCCGACCTCTCGACTCACCGACCTCCTGACCTCCCAACTTATCGATCTCCCGACCTCCCGACTCACCGACCTCCCGACTCACCGACCTCCCGACTCACCGACCTCCCGACTCACCGACCTCCCGACTCACCGACCTCCCGACTCACCGACCTCCTGACTCACCGACCTCCCGACTCAACGACCTCCTGACTCACCGACCTCCCGACTCACCGACCTCCTGACATCCCGACCTCCCGACTCACCGACCTCCCGACTCACCGACCTCCCGACTCACCGACCTCCCGACTCACCGACCTCCTGACTCACCGACCTCCCGACTCACCGACCTCCCGACTCACCGACCTCCTGACTCACAGACCTCCCGACTCACCGACCTCCCGAACCACCGACCTCCCAACTCATCGACCTCCCGACCTCCCAACTCACCGACCTCCCGACTCACCGACCTCCCGACTCTCCGACCTCCCAACTCACCGAACTCCCGACTCACCGACCTCCCGACCTCTCGACTCACCGACCTCCCGACTCACCGAGATCCCGACCTCCTGACCTGCCGACTCACCGACCTCACGACCTCTCGACTCACCGATCTCACGACCTCCCGACTCACCGACCTCCCGACTCACCGACCTCCCGACTCACCGACCTGCCGACTCACTGACCTCCTGACCCTCCGACCTCCTGCCTTCTCGACTCTCCGACCTCCCGACTCACCGACATCCAGACTCATCGATCCCCCGACTCGCCGACTTCTGACCTTCCGACTCACCGATCTCCCGACTCACCGACCTCCCGACTCACCAACCTCCCTACTCATTGACCTCCTGACCTCTCGACCTCCCGACCCACAGACCTCTCGACTCACCGACTTCCCGACCCACCAACCTCCCGACTCACCGACCTCCAGACTCCCCGACCTCCCGACTCAACGACCTCCCGACCCACCGACCTCCCGACTCACCGACCTCCCGACCTCCCAACTTATCGATCTCCCGACCTCCCGACTCACCGACCTCCCGACCTCCCGACTAACCGACCTCCCGACTCACCGACCTCCCGACCTCCCAACTTATCGATCTCCCGACCTCCCGACTCACCGACCTCCCGACTAACCGACCTCCCGACTCACCGACCTCCCGACCTCCCAACTTATCGATCTCCCGACCTCCCGACTAACCGACCTCCCGACTCACCGACCTCCCGACCTCCCAACTTATCGATCTCCCGACCTCCCGACTCACCGACCTCCCGACCTCCCGACTAACCGACCTCCCGACTCACCGACCTCCCGACCTCCCAACTTATCGATCTCCCGACCTCCCGACTAACCGACCTCCCGACTCACCGACCTCCCGACCTCCCAACTTATCGATCTCCCAACTTATCGATCTCCTGACCTCCCGACTCACCGACCTCCCGACTCACCGACCTCCCGACTCACCGACCTCCCGACTCACCGACCTCCCGACTCACCGACCTCCCGACTCACCCGACCCACCGACCTCCTGACTCACCGACCTCCCGACTCACCGACCTCCCGACTCCCGACCTCCCGACTCACCGACCTCCTGACTCACCGACCTCCCGAATCACGGACCTCCCGACTCACCGACCTCCTGACTCACAGACCTCCCGACTCACAGACCTCCCGACTCACCGACCTCCCAAATCATCGACCTCCCGACCTCCCGACTCACCGACCTCCCGACCCACCGACCTCCCGACCTCCCAATTTATCGATCTCCTGACCTCCCAACCTCCCGGCTCTCCGACCTCCCAACTCACCGAACTCCCGACTCACCGACCTCCCGACCTCTCGACTCACCGACCTCCCGACTCACCGAGATCCCGACCTCCTGACCTGCCGACTCACCGACCTCACGACCTCTCGACTCACCGATCTCACGACCTCCCGACTCACCGACTTCCCGACTCACCGACCTCCCGACTCACCGACCTCCCGACTCACCGACCACCCGACTCACCGACCTCCCGACTCACCGACCACCCGACTCACCGACCTCCCGACTCACCGACCTCCCGACCTCCCGACCTCCCGACTCACCGACCTCCCGACTCACCGACCTCCCGACTCACCGACTTCCCGACTCACCGACCTCCCGACTCACCGACCTCCCGACCTCCCGACCTCCCGACTCACCGACCTCCCGACCCACCAACCTCCCGACTCACCGACCTCCCGAATCACCGACCTCCCGACTCACCGACCTCCCGACCTCCCGACTCACCGACCTCCCGACTCACCGACCTCTCGACTCACCGACCTCCCGACCTCCCGACCTCCCAACTCACCGACCTCCCGACTCACCGACCTCCCGACTCACCGACTTCCCGACTCACCGACCTCCCGACTCACCGACCTCCCGACTCACCGACTTCCCGACCTCCCGACTCACCGACCTTCCGACTCACCGACCTCCCGACCTCCCGACTCACCGACCTGCCAACCTCTCGACTCACCTACCTCCTGAACTCCCGACTCACCGATCTCCCGACCTAACGACCTCCCGACCCACCGACCTCCCGACTCACCGACCTCCCGACTCACCGACCTCCCGACTCACCGACTTCCCGACTCACCGACCTGCCAACCTCTCGACTCACCTACCTCCTGAACTCCCGACTCACCGACCTCCTGACTCACCGACCTCCCGACCTAACGACCTCCCGACCCACCGACCTCCCGACTCACCGACCTCCCGACCTCCCGACTCACCGACCTCCCGACCTAACGACCTCCCGACTCACCGACCTCCCGACTCACCGACTTCCTGACCTCCCGACTCACCGACCTTCCGACTCACCGACCTCCCGACTCACCGACCTCCCGACTCACCGACCTCCCGACCTCCCGACTCACCGACCTCCCGACTCACCGACCTCCCGACTCACCGACCTCCCGACGTCCCGACCTCCCGACTCACCGACATCCTGACCTCCCGACCTCCCGACTAACCGTCCTCCCGACTAACCGACCTCCCGACTAACCGACCTCCCGACCTCTCGACTCACCGACCTCCCGACTCACCGACCTCCCGACTCACCGACCTCCCGACTCACCGACCTCCCGAGCTCCCAACTCACAGACCTCCCGACCCACCGACCTCCCGACTCATCGACCTCCCGACCTCCCTATCTCCCGACCCACCGACCTCCCAACTCACTGACCTCCCGACTCACCGAACTCCCGACTCACCGACTTCCCGACTCACCGACCTCCCGACTCACCGACCTCCCGACCTCTCGACTCACCGACCTCCTGACCTCCCGACCTCCCAACTTATCGATCTCCCGACCTCCCGACTCACCGACCTCCCGACTCACCGAACTCCCGACTCACCGACTTCCCGACTCACCGACCTCCCGACCTCTCGACTCACCGACCTCCTGACCTCCCGACCTCCCAACTTATCGATCTCCCGACCTCCCGACTCACCGACCTCCCAACTCACCGACCTCCTGACCTCCCGACTAACCGACCTCCCGACTCACCGACCTCCCGACACAACGACCTCCTGACTCACCGACATCCCGACCTCCCGACTCACCGACCTCCCGACTCACCGACCTCCTGACTCACCGACCTCCCGACTCACCGACCTCCCGACTCACCGACCTCCCGACTCACCGACCTCCTGACTCACCGACCTCCCGACTCAACGACCTCCTGACTCACCGACCTCCCGACTCACCGACCTCCTGACATCCCGACCTCCCGACTCACCGACCTCCCGACTCATCGATCCCCCGACTCGCCGACTTCTGACCTTCCGACTCACCGATCTCCCGACTCACCGACCTCCCGACTCACCAACCTCCCTACTCATTGACCTCCTGACCTCTCGACCTCCCGACCCACAGACCTCTCGACTCACCGACTTCCCGATCCACCAACCTCCCGACTCACCGACCTCCCAGACTCCCCGACCTCCCGACTCAACGACCTCCCGACCCACCGACCTCCCGACTCACCGACCTCCCGACTCACCGACCTCCTGACTCACAGACCTCCCGACTCACCGACCTCCCGACCCACCGACCTCCCAACTCATCGACCTCCCGACCTCCCGACTCACCGACCTCCCGACCCACCGACCTCCCGACCTCCCAATTTATCGATCACCTGACCTCCCAACCTCCCGACTCTCCGACCTCCCAACTCACCGAACTCCCGACTCACCGACCTCCCGACCTCTCGACTCACCGACCTCCCGACTCACCGAGATCCCGACCTCCTGACCTGCCGACTCTCCGACCTCACGACCTCTCGACTCACCGATCTCACGACCTCCCGACTCACCGACCTCCCGACTCACCAACCTCCCGACTCACCGACCTGCCGACTCACTGACCTCCTGACCCTCCGACCTCCTGCCTTCTCGACTCTCCGACCTCCCGACTCACCGACATCCAGACTCATCGATCCCCCGACTCGCCGACTTCTGGCCTTCCGACTCACCGATCTCCCGACTCACCGACCTCCCGACTCACCAACCTCCCTACTCATTGACCTCCTGACCTCTCGACCTCCCGACCCACAGACCTCTCGACTCACCGACTTCCCGATCCACCAACCTCCCGACTCACCGACCTCCCAGACTCCCCGACCTCCCGACTCAACGACCTCCCGACCCACCGACCTCACGACTCACCGACCTCCCGACCTCCCGACCCACCGACCTCACGACTCACCGACCTCCCGACTAACCGACGTCCTGACCTCCCGACTAACCGACCTCCCGACTCACCGACCTCCCGACCTCCCAACTTATCGATCTCCCGACATCCTGACCTCCCGACCTCCCGACTCACCGACCTCCTGACATCCCGACCTCCCGACTCACCGACCTCCCGACCTCCCGACTCACCGACCTCCCGACTCACCGACCTCCCGACTCACCGACCTCCCGACTCACCGACCTCCTGACTCACAGACCTCCCGACCTCCCGACTCACCGACCTCCTGACTCACAGACCTCCTGACTCACCGAACTCCGGACATCTCGACCTCCCGACATCCCGACTCACCGACCTCCCGATCTCCCGACCCACCGACCGCCCGACCTCCCAATTTATCGATCTCCCGACCTCCCAACTCACCGACTCTCCGACCTCCAGACTCACCGAACTCCCGACTCACCGACCTCCCGACCTCTCGACTCACCGACCTCCCGACTCACCGAGATCCCGACCTCCTGACCTGCCGACTCACTGACCTCCCAACCTCTCGACCCACCGACTCACCGACCTCCCGACTCCCCGACCTCCAGACTTACCGACCTCCCGACTCACCGACCTGCCGACTCACTGACCTCCTGACCCTCCGACCTCCTGACTTCCCGACTCTCCGACCTCCCGACTCACCGACCTCCCGACTCACCGACCTCCCGACTCCCTGACCTCCAGACTTACCGACCTCCCGACTCACCGACCTGCCGACTCACTGACCTCCTGACCCTCCGACCTCCTGACTTCCAGACTCATCGATCCCCCGACTCGCCGACTTCTGACCTTCCGACTTACCGATCTCCCGACTCACCGACCTCCAGACTTCCCGACCTCCCGACTCAACGACGTCCCGACCCACCGACCTCCCGACTCACCGACCTCCCGACCTCCCGACTCACCGACCTCCCGACCCACCGACCTCCCGACCCACCGACCTCCCGACTCACCGACCTCCCGACTCACCGACCTCCCGACCCACCGACCTCCCGACCTCCCAACACACCGACCTCCCGACCTCCCGATCCACCGACCTCCCGACTCACCGTCCTCCCGACTCACCGACCTCCCGACCCACCGACCTCCCGACTCACCGTCCTCCTGACTCACCGACCTCCCGACTCATCGACCTCCCGACTCAACGACTTCCTGACTCACCGACCTCCCGACTCACCGACCTCCCGACTCACCGACCTCCCGACTCACCGACCTCCTGACTCACCGACCTCTCGACTCACCGACCTCCCGACTCACCGACCTCCTGACTCACCGACCTCCTGACCTCCCGCCCTCCCACTCACCGACCTACCGACTCACCGACCTCCCGACTCACCGACCTTCCGACTGAACGACCTCCCGACCCACCGACCACCCGACTCACCGACCTCCCGACCTCCCAACCCACCGACTCTCCGACCTCCCGACTCACCGAACTCCCGACTCACCGACCTCCCGACCTCTCGACTCACCGACCTCCTGACTCACCGACCACCCGACTCACCGAGATCCCGACCTCCTGACCTGCCGACTCACTGACCTCCCGACCTCTCGACTCACCGATCTCACGACCTCCCGACTCACCGACCTCCCGACTCACCGACCTCCCGACTCACCGACCACCCGACTCACCGAGATCCCGACCTCCTGACCTGCCGACTCACTGACCTCCCAACCTCTCGACTTACTGATCTCACGACCTCCCGACTCACCGACCTCCCGACTCAACGACCTCCCGACTCCCCGACCTCTAGACTTACCGACCTCCCGACTCACCGACCTGCTGCCTCACCGACCTCCTGACCCTCCGACCTCCTGACTTCCCGACTCTTCGACCTCCCGACTCACCGACCTCCAGACTCATCGATCCCCCGACTCGCCGACTTCTGACCTTCCGACTCACCGATCTCCCGACTCACCGACCTCCCGACTCACCAACCTCCCTACTCATTGACCTCCTGACCTCTCGACCTCCCGACCCACCGACCTCTCGACTCACCAACTTCCCGACCCACCAACCTCCCGGCTCACCGACCTCCAGACTCCCCGACCTCCCGACTCAACGACCTCCCGACCCACCGACCTCCCGACTCACCGACCTCCCGACCTCCCGACTCACCAACCTCCCGACCCACCGACCTCCCGACCCACCGACCTCCCGACCTCCCGACTCACCGACCTCCCGACCCACCGACCTCCCGACCTCCCGACTCACTGTCCTCCCGACTCACCGACCTCCCGACCCACCGACCTCCCGACCTCACGACTCACCGACCTCCCGACTAACCGACGTCCTGACCTCCCGACTCACCGACCTCCCGATCCACCGACCTCCCGACTCACCGACCTCCCGACCTCCCAACTTATCGATCTCCCGACCTCCCGACTCACCGACCTCCCGACCTCCCGACTCACCGACCTCCCGACTCACCGACCTCCCGACTCACCGACCTCCCGACCTCCCGACTCACCGACCTCCCGACTCACCGACCTCCCGACACACCGACCTCCCGACTCACCGACCTCCCGACTAACCGACCTCCCGACTCACCGACCTCCCGACTCACCGACCTCCCGACTCACCGACCTCCCGACCTCCCGACTCACCGACCTCCCGACTCACCGACCTCCCGACTCACCCGACCCACCGACCTCCTGACTCACCGACCTCCCGACCTCCCGATCCACCGACCTCCCGACTCACCGACCTCCTGACCTCCGAACTCACCGACCTCCCGACTCACCGATCTCCCGACTCACCGACCTCCCGACTCACCCGACCCACCGACCTCCTGACTCACCGACCTCCCGACCTCCCGATCCAACGACCTCCCGACTCACCGACCTCCCAACTCACCGACCTCCTGACCTCCGAACTTACCGACCTCCCGACTCACCGATCTCCCGACTCACCGATCTCCCGACTCACCGACCTCCCGACTCACCGACCTCCCAACTCACCGAACTCCTGACCTCCGAACTCACCGACCTCCCGACTCACCGATCTCCCGACTCACCGACCTCCCGACTCACCGATCTCCCGACTCAACGACCTCCCGACTCACCGACCTCCCGACTCACCGACCTCCCGACCTCCCAACTCACAGACCTCCCGACCCACTGACCTCCCGACTCATCGACCTCCCGACCTCCCGACCCACCGACCTCCCGACCTCCCGACTCACCAACCTCCCGACTCACCGACCTCCCAACTCACTGACCTCCCGACCTCACGACCTCCCGACTCACCGACTTCCCGACTGACCGACCTCCCGACTCACCGACCTCCCGACCTCTCGACTCACCGACCTCCTGACCTCCCGACCTCCCAACTTATCGATCTCCCGACCTCCCGACTCACCGACCTCCCAACTCACCGACCTCCTGACCTCCCGACTAACCGACCTCCCGACTCACCGACCTCCCGACTCAACGACCTCCTGACTCACAGACCTCATGACTCACCGACCTCCGGACATCTCGACCTCCCGACCTCCCGACCCACCGACCTCCCAACTCATCGACCTCCCGACCTCCCGATTCACCGACCTCCCGATCTCCCGACCCACCGACCGCCCGACCTCCCAATTTATCGACCTCCCAACTCACCGACTCTCCGACCTCCCGACTCACCGAACTCCCGACTCACCGACCTCCCGACCTCTCGACTCACCGACCTCCTGACTCACCGACCACCCGACTCACCGAGATCCCGACCTCCTGACCTGCCGACTCACTGACCTCCCGACCTCTCGACTCACCGATCTCACGACCTCCCGACTCACCGACCTCCCGACTCACCGACCTCCCGACTCACCGACCACCCGACTCACCGAGATCCCGACCTCCTGACCTGCCGACTCACTGACCTCCCAACCTCTCGACTTACTGATCTCACGACCTCCCGACTCACCGACCTCCCGACTCACCGACCTCCCGACTCCCCGACCTCTAGACTTACTGACCTCCCGACTCACCGACCTGCTGCCTCACCGACCTCCTGACCCTCCGACCTCCTGACTTCCCGACTCTTCGACCTCCCGACTCACCGACCTCCAGACTCATCGATCCCCCGACTCGCCGACTTCTGACCTTCCGACTCACCGATCTTCCGACTCACCGACCTCCCGACTCACCAACCTCCCTACTCATTGACCTCCTGACCTCTCGACCTCCCGACCCACCGACCTCTCGACTCACCAACTTCCCGACCCACCAACCTCCCGGCTCACCGACCTCCAGACTCCCCGACCTCCCGACTCAACGACCTCCCGACCCACCGACCTCCCGACTCACCGACCTCCCGACCTCCCGACTCACCAACCTCCCGACCCACCGACCTCCCGACCCACCGACCTCCCGACCTCCCGACTCACCGACCTCCCGACCCACCGACCTCCCGACCTCCCAACTCACTGTCCTCCCGACTCACCGACCTCCCGACCCACCGACCTCCCGACCTCCCAACACACCGACCTCCCGACCTCCCGATCCACCGACCTCTCGACTCACCGACCTCCCGACTCACCGACCTCCTGACCCACCGACCTCCTGACCCACCGATCTCCCGACCTACTGACCTCCCAATTTATCGATCTCCCAACTCACCGACCTCCCGACTCACCGACCCACCGATCTCCCGACTCACCGACATCCTGACCTCCCGACCTCCCGACTCACCGACCTCCTGACATCCCGACCTTCCGACTCACCGACCTCCCTACTCATTGACCTCCTGACCTCTCGACCTCCCGACCCACCGACCTCTCGACTCACCAAATTCCCGACCCACCAACCTCCCGGCTCACCGACCTCCAGACTCCCCGACCTCCCGACTCAACGACCTCCCGACCTCCCGACTCACCGACCTCCCGACCCACCGACCTCCCGACCCACCGACCTCCCGACTCACCGACCTCCCGACCTCCCGACTCACCGACCTCCCGACCCACCGACCTCCCGACTCACCGACCTCCCGACTCACCGACCTCCCGACTCACCGACCTCCCGACTCACCGACCTCCTGACTCACAGACCTCCCGACTCACCGACCTCCCGACCCACCGACCTCCCAACTCATCGACCTCCCGACCTCCCGACTCACCGACCTCCTGACCCACCGACCTCCCAACTCATCGACCTCCCGACCTCCCGACTCACCGACCTCCCGACCCAGCGACCTCTCGACCTCCCAATTTATCGATCTCCTGACCTCCCAACCTCCCGACTCTCCGACCTCCCAACTCACCGAACTCCCGACTCACCGACCTCCCGACCTCTCGACTCACCGACCTCCCGGCTCACCGAGATCCCGACCTCCTGACCTGCCGACTCACCGACCTCACGACCTCTCGACTCACCGATCTCACGACCTCCCGACTCACCGACCTCCCGACTCACCAACCTCCCGACTCACCGACCTGCCGACTCACCGACCTCCTGACCCTCCGACCTCCTGCCTTCTCGACTCTCCGACCTCCTGACTCACCGACATCCAGACTCATCGATCCCCCGACTCGCCGACTTCTGACCTTCCGACTCACCGATCTCCCGACTCACCGACCTCCCGACTCACCAACTTCCCTACTCATTGACCTCCTGACCTCTCGACCTCCCGACCTCTCGACTCACCGACTTCCCGACCCACCAACCTCCCGACTCACCGACCTCCAGACTCCCCGACCTCCCGACTCAACGACCTCCCGACCCACCGACCTCCCGACTCACCGACCTCCCGACTCACCGACGTCCTGACCTCCCGACCTCCCGACTCACCGACGTCCTGACCTCCCGACCTCCCGGCTCACCGACCTCCCGACTCACCGACCTCCTGACCTCCCAACTTATCGATCTCCCGACCTCCCGACTCACCGACCTCCCGATCTCCCGACTAACCGACTTCCCGACTCACCGACCTCCCGACCTCCCAACTTATCGATCTCCCGACCTCCCGACTAACCGACCTCCCGACTCACCGACCTCCCGACCTCCCAACTTATCGATCTCCCGACCTCCCGACTAACCGACCTCCCGACTCACCGACCTCCCGACTCACCGACCTCCCGACCTACCAACTTATCGATCTCCCGACCTCCCGACTCACCGACCTCCCGAACTCCCGACTCACCGACCTCCCGACCCACCGACCTCCCGACCCACCGACCTCCCGACTCACCGACCTCCCGACCTCCCAACTTATCGATCTCCCGACCTCCCGACTCACCGACCTCCCGACCTCCCGACCTCCCGACTCACCTACCTCCCGACCCACCGACCTCCCGACTCACCGACCTCCCGACTCACCGACCTCCCGACTCAACGACCTCCTGACTCACCGACCTCCTGACTCACCGACCTCCCGACTCATCGACCTCCCGATATCCCGACCCACCGACCTCCCGACTCAACGACTTCCTGACTCACCGACCTCCTGACTCACCGACCTCCCGACTCACCGACCTCCCGACCTCCCAACCCACCGACCTCCCGACTCACCGACATCCTGACCTCCCGACTCACCGAGCTCCCGACTCACCGACCTGCCGACTCACCGACCTCCCGACTCACCGACCTCCCGACCTCTCGACTCACCGACCTCCCGACTCACCGACCTCCCGACTCACCGACCTCCCGACTCACCGACCTCCCGAGCTCCCAACTCACAGACCTCCCGACCCACCGACCTCCCGACTCATCGACCTCCCGACCTCCCGATCTCCCGACCCACCGACCTCCCAACTCACTGACCTCCCGACTCACCGAACTCCCGACTCACCGACTTCCCGACTCACCGACCTCCCGACTCACCGACCTCCCGACCTCTCGACTCACCGACCTCCTGACCTCCCGACCTCCCAACTTATCGATCTCCCGACCTCCCGACTCACCGACCTCCCGACTCACCGAACTCCCGACTCACCGACTTCCCAACTCACCGACCTCCCGACCTCTCGACTCACCGACCTCCTGACCTCCCGACCTCCCAACTTATCGATCTCCCGACCTCCCGACTCACCGACCTCCCAACTCACCGACCTCCTGACTTCCCGACTAACCGACCTCCCGACTCACCGACCTCCCGACACAACGACCTCCTGACTCACCGACATCCCGACCTCCCGACTCACCGACCTCCCGACTCACCGACCTCCTGACTCACCGACCTCCCGACTCACCGACCTCCCGACTCACCGACCTCCCGACTCACCGACCTCCCGACTCACCGACCTCCCGACTCACCGACCTCCTGACTCACCGACCTCCCGACTCAACGACCTCCTGACTCACCGACCTCCTGACATCCCGACCTCCCGACTCACCGACCTCCCGACTCACCGACCTCCCGACTCACCGACCTCCCGACTCACCGACCTCCTGACTCACCGACCTCCCGACTCACCGACCTCCCGACTCACCGACCTCCTGACTCACAGACCTCCCGACTCACCGACCTCCCGACCCACCGACCTCCCAACTCATCGACCTCCCGACCTCCCGACTCACCGACCTCCCGACCCACCGACCTCCCGACCTCCCAATTTATCGATCTCCTGACCTCCCAACCTCCCGACTCTCCGACCTCCCAACTCACCGAACTCCCGACTCACCGACCTCCCGACCTCTCGACTCACCGACCTCCCGACTCACCGAGATCCCGACCTCCTGACCTGCCGACTCTCCGACCTCACGACCTCTCGACTCACCGATCTCACGACCTCCCGACTCACCGACCTCCCGACTCACCAACCTCCCGACTCACCGACCTGCCGACTCACTGACCTCCTGACCCTCCGACCTCCTGCCTTCTCGACTCTCCGACCTCCCGACTCACCGACATCCAGACTCATCGATCCCCCGACTCGCCGACTTCTGACCTTCCGACTCACCGATCTCCCGACTCACCGACCTCCCGACTCACCAACCTCCCTACTCATTGACCTCCTGACCTCTCGACCTCCCGACCCACAGACCTCTCGACTCACCGACTTCCCGATCCACCAACCTCCCGACTCACCGACCTCCCAGACTCCCCGACCTCCCGACTCAACGACCTCCCGACCCACCGACCTCCCGACTCACCGACCTCCCGACTCACCGACCTCCTGACTCACAGACCTCCCGACTCACCGACCTCCCGACCCACCGACCTCCCAACTCATCGACCTCCCGACATCCCGACTCACCGACCTCCCGACCCACCGACCTCCCGACCTCCCAATTTATCGATCTCCTGACCTCCCAACCTCCCGACTCTCCGACCTCCCAACTCACCGAACTCCCGACTCACCGACCTCCCGACCTCTCGACTCACCGACCTCCCGACTCACCGAGATCCCGACCTCCTGACCTGCCGACTCTCCGACCTCACGACCTCTCGACTCACCGATCTCACGACCTCCCGACTCACCGACCTCCCGACTCACCAACCTCCCGACTCACCGACCTGCCGACTCACTGACCTCCTGACCCTCCGACCTCCTGCCTTCTCGACTCTCCGACCTCCCGACTCACCGACATCCAGACTCATCGATCCCCCGACTCGCCGACTTCTGACCTTCCGACTCACCGATCTCCCGACTCACCGACCTCCCGACTCACCAACCTCCCTACTCATTGACCTCCTGACCTCTCGACCTCCCGACCCACAGACCTCTCGACTCACCGACTTCCCGATCCACCAACCTCCCGACTCACCGACCTCCCAGACTCCCCGACCTCCCGACTCAACGACCTCCCGACCCACCGACCTCACGACTCACCGACCTCCCGACCTCCCGACCCACCGACCTCACGACTCACCGACCTCCCGACTAACCGACGTCCTGACCTCCCGACTAACCGACCTCCCGACTCACCGACCTCCCGACCTCCCAACTTATCGATCTCCCGACATCCTGACCTCCCGACCTCCCGACTCACCGACCTCCTGACATCCCGACCTCCCGACTCACCGACCTCCCGACCTCCCGACTCACCGACCTCCCGACTCACCGACCTCCTGACTCACAGACCTCCTGACTCACCGAACTCCGGACATCTCGACCTCCCGACATCCCGACTCACCGACCTCCCGATCTCCCGACCCACCGACCGCCCGACCTCCCAATTTATCGATCTCCCGACCTCCCAACTCACCGACTCTCCGACCTCCAGACTCACCGAACTCCCGACTCACCGACCTCCCGACCTCTCGACTCACCGACCTCCCGACTCACCGAGATCCCGACCTCCTGACCTGCCGACTCACTGACCTCCCAACCTCTCGACCCACCGACTCACCGACCTCCCGACTCCCCGACCTCCAGACATACCGACCTCCCGACTCACCGACCTGCCGACTCACTGACCTCCTGACCCTCCGACCTCCTGACTTCCCGACTCTCCGACCTCCCGACTCACCGACCTCCCGACTCACCGACCTCCCGACTCCCTGACCTCCAGACTTACCGACCTCCCGACTCACCGACCTGCCGACTCACTGACCTCCTGACCCTCCGACCTCCTGACTTCCAGACTCATCGATCCCCCGACTCGCCGACTTCTGACCTTCCGACTTACCGATCTCCCGACTCACCGACCTCCAGACTTCCCGACCTCCCGACTCAACGACGTCCCGACCCACCGACCTCCCGACTCACCGACCTCCCGACCTCCCGACTCACCGACCTCCCGACCCACCGACCTCCCGACTCACCGACCTCCCGACCTCCCGACTCACCGACCTCCCGACCCACCGACCACCCGACCTCCCGACTCACCGACCTCCCGACTCACCGACCTCCCGACCCACCGACCTCCCGACCTCCCAACACATCGACCTCCCGACCTCCCGATCCACCGACCTCCCGACTCACCGACCTCCCGACTCACCGACCTCCTGACATCCCGACTCACCGACCTCCCGACCCACCGACCTCCCGACCTCCCGACTCACCGACCTCCCGACCCACCGACCTCCCGACCCACCGACCTCCCGATCCACCGACCTCCCGACTCACCGACCTCCCGACTCACCGACCTCCCGACTCACCGACCTCCTGACCTCCCGCCCTCCCACTCACCGACCTACCGACCTCCCGACTCACCGACCTCCCGACTGAACGACCTCCCGACCCACCGACCTCCCGACTCATCGATCTCCCGACCTCCCGACTAACCGACCTCCCGACTCACCGACCTCCCGACCTCCCAACTTATCGATCTCCCCACCTCTCGACTCACCGACCTCCCGAACTCCCGACTCACCGACCTCCCGACCCACCGACCTCCCGACTCACCGACCTCCCGACTCATCGACCTCCCGACTCATCGACCTCCCGACTCACCGACCTCCCGACTCACCGACCTCCCGACTCACCGACCTCCCGACTCACCGACCTCCCGACTCACCGACCTCCCGACTCACCGACCTCCCGACTCACCGACCTCCCGACCCACCGACCTCCCGACCTCCCGACTCGCCGACCTCCCGACCTCCCGACTCACCGACCTCCCGACTCACCGACCTCCCGACTCACCGACCTCCCGACTCACCGACCTCCCGACTCACCGACCACCCGACTCATCGACCTCCCGACTCACCGACCTCCCGACCCACCGACCTCCCGACCCACCGACCTCCCGACTCACCGACCTCCCGACTCACCGACCTCCCGACTCACCGACCTCCCGACTCACCGACCTCCCGACTCACCGACCTCCCGACTCACCGACCTCCCGACTCACCGACCTCCTGACTCACCGACCTCCCGACTCACCGACCTCCCGACTCACCGACCTCCTGACTCACCGACCTCCTGACTCACCGACCTCCCGACTCACCGACCTCCTGACTCACCGACCTCCCGACTCACCGACCTCCCGACTCACCGACCTCCTGACTCACCGACCTCCTGACCTCCCGCCCTCCCACTCACCGACCTACCGACCTCCCGACTCACCGACCTCCCGACTGAACGACCTCCCGACCCACCGGCCACCCGACTCACCGACCTCCCGACCTCCCGACCCACCGACCTCCCGACTCACCGACATCCTGACCTCCCGACTCACCGAGCTCCCGACTCACCGACCTGCCGACTCACCGACCTCCCGACTCACCGACCTGCCGACTCACCGACCTCCCGACTCACCGACCTGCCGACTCACCGACCTCCCGAGCTCCCAACTCACAGACCTCCCGACTCACCGACCTCCCAACTTATCGATCTCCCGACCTCCCGACTCACCGACCTCCCGACTCACCGACCTCCCGACTCACCGACCTCCCGACTCACCGACCTCCCGACTCACCGACCTCCCGACTCAACGACCTCCCGACTCACCGACCTCCCGACTCACCGACCTCCTGACATCCCGACCTCCCGACTCACCGACCTCCCGACTCACCGACCTCCCGACTCACCGACCTCCCGACTCACCGACCTCCTGACTCACCGACCTCCCGACTCACCGACCTCCCGACTCACCGACCTCCTGACTCACAGACCTCCCGACTCACCGACCTCCCGAACCACGGACCTCCCAACTCATCGACCTCCCGACCTCCCAACTCACCGACCTCCCGACTCACCGACCTCCCGACTCACCGACCTCCCGACTCACCGACCTCCTGACTCACCGACCTCCCGACTCACCGACCTCCCGACTCTCCGACCTCCCAACTCACCGAACTCCCGACTCACCGACCTCCCGACCTCTCGACTCACCGACCTCCCGACTCACCGAGATCCCGACCTCCTGACCTGCCGACTCACCGACCTCACGACCTCTCGACTCACCGATCTCACGACCTCCCGACTCACCGACCTCCCGACTCACCGACCTCCCGACTCACCGACCTGCCGACTCACTGACCTCCTGACCCTCCGACCTCCTGCCTTCTCGACTCTCCGACCTCCCGACTCACCGACATCCAGACTCATCGATCCCCCGACTCGCCGACTTCTGACCTTCCGACTCACCGATCTCCCGACTCACCGACCTCCCGACTCACCAACCTCCCTACTCATTGACCTCCTGACCTCTCGACCTCCCGACCCACAGACCTCTCGACTCACCGACTTCCCGACCCACCAACCTCCCGACTCACCGACCTCCAGACTCCCCGACCTCCCGACTCAACGACCTCCCGACCCACCGACCTCCCGACTCACCGACCTCCCGACCTCCCAACTTATCGATCTCCCGACCTCCCGACTCACCGACCTCCCGACCTCCCGACTAACCGACCTCCCGACTCACCGACCTCCCGACCTCCCAACTTATCGATCTCCCGACCTCCCGACTCACCGACCTCCCGACTAACCGACCTCCCGACTCACCGACCTCCCGACCTCCCAACTTATCGATCTCCCGACCTCCCGACTAACCGACCTCCCGACTCACCGACCTCCCGACCTCCCAACTTATCGATCTCCCGACCTCCCGACTCACCGACCTCCCGACCTCCCGACTAACCGACCTCCCGACTCACCGACCTCCCGACCTCCCAACTTATCGATCTCCCGACCTCCCGACTAACCGACCTCCCGACTCACCGACCTCCCGACCTCCCAACTTATCGATCTCCCAACTTATCGATCTCCTGACCTCCCGACTCACCGACCTCCCGACTCACCGACCTCCCGACTCACCGACCTCCCGACTCACCGACCTCCCGACTCACCGACCTCCCGACTCACCCGACCCACCGACCTCCTGACTCACCGACCTCCCGACTCACCGACCTCCCGACTCCCGACCTCCCGACTCACCGACCTCCTGACTCACCGACCTCCCGAATCACGGACCTCCCGACTCACCGACCTCCTGACTCACAGACCTCCCGACTCACAGACCTCCCGACTCACCGACCTCCCAAATCATCGACCTCCCGACCTCCCGACTCACCGACCTCCCGACCCACCGACCTCCCGACCTCCCAATTTATCGATCTCCTGACCTCCCAACCTCCCGGCTCTCCGACCTCCCAACTCACCGAACTCCCGACTCACCGACCTCCCGACCTCTCGACTCACCGACCTCCCGACTCACCGAGATCCCGACCTCCTGACCTGCCGACTCACCGACCTCACGACCTCTCGACTCACCGATCTCACGACCTCCCGACTCACCGACTTCCCGACTCACCGACCTCCCGACTCACCGACCTCCCGACTCACCGACCACCCGACTCACCGACCTCCCGACTCACCGACCACCCGACTCACCGACCTCCCGACTCACCGACCTCCCGACCTCCCGACTCACCGACCTCCCGACTCACCGACCTCCCGACTCACCGACCTCCCGACTCACCGACTTCCCGACTCACCGACCTCCCGACTCACCGACCTCCCGACCTCCCGACTCACCGACCTCCTGACCCACCAACCTCCCGACTCACCGACCTCCCGAATCACCGACCTCCCGACTCACCGACCTCCCGACCTCCCGACTCACCGACCTCCCGACTCACCGACCTCTCGACTCACCGACCTCCCGACCTCCCAACTCACCGACCTCCCGACTCACCGACCTCCCGACTCACCGACTTCCCGACTCACCGACCTCCCGACTCACCGACCTCCCGACTCACCGACTTCCCGACCTCCCGACTCACCGACCTTCCGACTCACCGACCTCCCGACCTCCCGACTCACCGACCTGCCAACCTCTCGACTCACCTACCTCCTGAACTCCCGACTCACCGATCTCCCGACCTAACGACCTCCCGACCCACCGACCTCCCGACTCACCGACCTCCCGACTCACCGACCTCCCGACTCACCGACTTCCCGACTCACCGACCTGCCAACCTCTCGACTCACCTACCTCCTGAACTCCCGACTCACCGACCTCCTGACTCACCGACCTCCCGACCTAACGACCTCCCGACCCACCGACCTCCCGACTCACCGACCTCCCGACCTCCCGACTCACCGACCTCCCGACCTAACGACCTCCCGACTCACCGACCTCCCGACTCACCGACTTCCTGACCTCCCGACTCACCGACCTTCCGACTCACCGACCTCCCGACTCACCGACCTCCCGACTCACCGACCTCCCGACCTCCCGACTCACCGACCTCCCGACTCACCGACCTCCCGACTCACCGACCTCCCGACGTCCCGACCTCCCGACTCACCGACATCCTGACCTCCCGACCTCCCGACTAACCGTCCTCCCGACTAACCGACCTCCCGACTAACCGACCTCCCGACCCACCGACCTCCCGACTCACCGACCTCCCAACTTATCGATCTCCCGACCTCCCGACTCACCGACCTCCCAACTTACCGAGCTCCCGACCCACCGACCTCCCGACTCACCGACCTCCCGACTCACCGACCTCCCGTCTCACCGACATTCCGACTCACCGACCTCCCGACTCACCGACCTGCCAACTCACCGACCACCCGACCTCCTGACCTCCCAACTCACCGACCTCCCGACTCACCGACCTCCCGACTCACCGACCTGCCAACTCACCGACCACCCGACCTCCTGACCTCCCGACTCACCTACCTCCCGACCTCCTGACTCACTGATCTCCCGACTCACCGACCTCCCGACTCATCGATCTCCCGACTCATCGACCTCCCGACCTCCCGACTCACTGACTCACTGACCTCCCGACTCACCGACATCCTGACCTCCCGACTCACCGACCTCCCGACTCGCCAATCTCCTGACTCACCGAACTCACAGGGTTTCCGTCTTTGTTGAAAATTATGAAGGTCTGCCACTCCCTATCTATCGTCTGACCCTTTAATCTATTTTCCCAGTCCACTTTAGCCAACTCTGTCTTCAAACCTTTGTAATTGCCTTTATTTAGGTTTAAGACACTAGTTTCAGACCCAAGTTTCTCACCCTCAAACTGAATGTAAGATTCTATCATGTTATAATCACTCTTCCCAAGAGGATCCTTTACTATGAGATCATTAATTAATCCTGTCTTATTACACGTTACCAGATCTAAAATAAACTGTTCGCTGGTTGGTTCCACAACTTATTGTTGTAAGAAACTGTCCCGAATACACTCTATGAACTCATCCTCAGGGCTATCTTTGCCAATTTGATTTGACCAATCCATGTGAAGATTAAAGTCACCCACGATTATTGCAGTACCTTTCTTACAAGCCCCCATTATTTCTTGATTTACACTATGTCCTACAGTGTAGCTGTTAGGGAGCCTGTAGACTACTCCCACCAGTGACTTCTCTCCCTTGCTATTTCCTATCTCCACCCAAACTGATTCTACATCTTGATCTTGCGAGCCAAGATCATTTCTCACTACTGTATTGATCTCATCCTTTATTAATAGAACTACCCCACCTCCTTGTCCTTTCTGCCTATCCTTCCAAAATGTCAAATATCCCTGAATATTTAATTCACAGCCTTGGTTACTTTGCAACCACGTCTCTGTAATGGCCATCAAATCATTCTCAACAGCATTTCAACCTCCCCCCCACCGCCCCAACTCTGTTTACAGCAACATTTGCTCTGTGTTTGGAGACTATCTGGACTGGGCTCAGTCAGCTGAGGCTGCTGAGGCAGCACAAAGAGGATGGACCAAGCTTCTGATGCAGCTGGACAGCAGGAGGCAACGGGCTAGGGCCATTCAATGAATGGGCGTTCATCTCTGCATGTGTGGGGAGCTCTGGCTCCACAATCTGATTGGTCAAAGGAAGTCACCCGCACTACATCACACAGACACAAAGGGCCAGAAATTCGTCGATTTTGCGACTGGGTTTTTGGTGATATTTCACCCTTTTTGGCAAAAACCCGTTTGGCGCTAATTCGGAGATGTTTTGCAGTGGCGCTTTCCACACACCGTGGGCAGAGGAGCACCACCGTGCAAGACCCGAAATAGCGTTTTCGCTAAAAGTTTGTCTCTCTCTGCACTCGTATTCCGCGCCCAGAATATCGACAGGGAAAAACCTGTCACAGCTCTGCCAGCAGCAGGAAGTATGAAGACCTACAAAGAAGTAAGTTAAAGTTTTTATTTTTAAATTCTTTTTCAGTGATTTGATAGATAAGTATCTTGTAAATGTTTTGTGAATTTTTTTTTCCAATTTTTTTTTAGGTGTCTTTCTGCCCTCCCAAGGCCCGACTCGCAGCGGTATCGGCCTCGGACTAAAGTTGCCGAGGATCGCGGTTTGTGTCGTGAATCCTCGTGCAACGCCAATTTTTACTGCTGCACAAACTAAAGGTTGAATTTCCAGCCTGAAAACGGTAATTTTGGTGAAAAAATACCGTTTTCGCTGAGAACCGAATAATTTCTAGTCCAAGATGTTTAAAAATAGAGATATATTTACATATTGGGGATGGCGTTTCCACTCATCGCATTGTACCCCATCCTCATCATCATCAGAGGTGGTCCCTCCACGCCAAAAAATCCACAGGTGTTTCAATGAAGGGCCTAATATTCCAGGCCTGAACTACATGTTGAAGGGTGGACGATGCCTGTGTGTGGATGTTTTTAACGTGGGGTGACCGTTGCACACCAGCCACCACACGGGCTTGACAGAGCTAGATCATTATCCAGTGGCAAGGGTTAACCAGGACGAATGGAGACCTGCCCTGCTGCACGGATCTAGTGCACACTCATATTGCAGTGTGGGCTGGGCCATGCTGCCCCTGGGCCCTGATCACATCGCTCCACGAACACTCTCCGTTCCTGTGCCCCGACCTCAGCGACCTTGTACCAATGGATCTTCTCATTGCTACTGGAGAGCACTGGGGCCATTGTTTGCTCAATTGGTCACTTTCTGCACAAGTCACATGACAGGAAAAGGATATCTCACTGGGGTTTTAGGGGAATGGCATATAAGCTATTGGTTAAGGTTCCCAGATCAATGAAACATATGCACCTCATTGTAAATGATGACTAATCATCATTCTACCAATCATCTTATTCATATCATGAATTTGCTTACCCAATAATGTGCTGCCCCATTGAAAGAATAGATGTCGGAGGTGGAGGAGGCTGCCATGTTATCTGTCTGCCAGCAGACTGCACTGCTCATCGTGTCCTCACGGGGCAGCATTGTGGGTTCTGCACAGTGCACGCTTTCCATTTTCAGAACACAGTTCTGGTCTCCATATTATAAAAAGGATACAGAAGCACTGTAATGGAAAAAGGATTTACAGGGCTGATACCAGACGTGTGAGGGTGTAACTATCAAGGAAGGCTGGACTGTCAGCCCTCTGCACAACAACGAACAGAGCAGCACACAGGAGCTAGCGGTGTAACAATCAAATGTCATTGCATTTCAACTCAAAAAAAGCCTACAAGGGATGAATGTCAGTGAAAAAGCTCAACTTGCTTCTCACTTCTCCCCAAACAAAGACACCCAGAAACTCGGCTTCACGTGAATAGTGCGCTTCACAGAGCAATTCCCCATGGCTTGGCGGAGCAGGATTGTTGGGTCATGCTGATGAGCAACCTCATACTTGTCCCTGATCCACCAGCCAACAGGGTCAAATGTGTGCGACATGTGTCCCAAGTATGGTTGGCCCCAACTGCACCTTGTTTTAATAAGTTAATAAGCCAAAAGAAAAAGTTTCCAGAAATATGCAATTGGCCAGTATGCACCTAGTAATTAGTGGCTTTACTGGGAAGGCACTGGGCTATGTTACACCCTAATGTAAGAAATATGCTACATGATGATCATTCGATAACCACCAAAAATGAATCTTTCTGAAAGACTGCAGAAAGTGGTTTCGACAAGCATGTTATTTAACTTTATCAAAGAGGTTACATGAACACAGTAAATACTATTAGCATTCACTAAGGCGTGCTTAGTATTGGAACATGAGATATGCACATCCAAGGCTACCCAATATTACAATTCATTATAAGCAGTTAATGGGTTTGTGTCAATTTTGTTTGGTCTTTTTACATCTGTAACCATTATAGCAGCATTTAAATTCCTCCAATTGTTGGATTACCATCTGAATGAAGCCAATGTTAATGTGGAGTCATTTTATCGGTTCACACTAATGAATTGCTACTGATTAACACTGCTTCAAAAATGTTTGATGGTGTAAGACTTTGAATTTATATAGTGCCTTTCACAACCTCAGACATCCTAAAGCGCTTTACAGCCAATTAAATACTTTTGGAGTGTAGTCACTGTTGTAATGTAGGGAACACGGCAGCCAATTTGCGCACAGCAAGCTCCCAAAAACAGCAATGTGATAATTCATTAGCCTCTGACATCCCATGGGTTAATATTGTGTGGTTATGTCTAAATAGAAGAATGGTATTGAACAGTGGGGAGAATTGGGAGTTGGCACAGTTTGTAAAGGAACCACACATGTACAGGAGGAGGAGAGGGTGGCCCCAGCATGTAGGAGGCACATCAACAAAACCCATTGGTACCCCAGGCAGTGAGAGAACCAAGACAGAATCGGTTATTGGCTCTCACCAAGGACCAGTAACTCATTCCGTTTCTGGTGACACTTGAGGCAACCCAGATCTTCAACTGCTTTTTACATCCAGCAGATGGGTTTATTTTCCGTAATGAAGACCCTTTTTATGTGGGCAGGTTGTTAGCCTGACTCAATCGGATTTGCTGATGGTATTTATGGAATAGTGCATACAACTAATTTGGTCAGCATGAAATGCCTTTGTGTGCCTCTTGACCTAGTGCACAGCGAGTCACAAACTGAAACAATACATTTGGTCAATTAATTTGTGAGACCTTCTTGCAAACTTATTGGGTTTTAGTAACCCTGAGATTCTTGCTTCTGTGTCAGGAATGTCCTGTGCTGGACTTGCTGTGGGAGCTGCATGCCTACGATGGTTTCATCTGTCACGTGCGGAGCAAGTTAATCATTCAGAGAATGACTAACCCGAGAAACAGACAGATGTTTCTTCGCTGCTATAGGCGTACTCTTCCTGGGGACCAAATCCTCATCAAGCTGCTGCTGACACTTGGAATCCCTCCCTCATGGTTATCTTGATTCTGTCTCCAGGCGCCATCGTGTCATGGAGTGTGGAACTCAATACAACAACAACTTGTATTTATATAGCACCTTTAACATGATGAAACGTCCCAAGGCGCTTCACAGAAGTGTTATGAGATTTAAAAAATTGATACTGAGCCGCATAAGTAAAAATTAGCGCAGGTGACCAAAAGCTTGGTCAAAGAGGTATATTTTAAGGAGGAAAGAGAGGCGGAGAGGTTTAGGCGGGGAGTTCCAGAGCTTGGGGCCCAGGCAACAGAAGGCACGGTCACCGATGGTTGAATGATTATAATCAGGGATGCTCAACAGGTCACAATAAGAGGAGCGCAGACATCTCGGGGGGGTTATGGGGCTGGAGAAGATTACAGAGATAGGGAGGGGCGAGGCCATGGAAGGATTGGAAAATAAGGATGTGAATTTTGAAATCGAAGTGTTGCTTAATCTTAAGCCAATGTAGGTCAGTGGGCACAGGGGTGATGGGTGAGTGGGGCTTGATTAGGACACAGGCAGCCGAGTTTTGGATCACTTCTACTTTACATAGGGTAGAATGTGGGAGGCCAGCCAGAAGTGCGTTGAATTTAATTGGCAAAAAAAACAGGTGGAGATGAGAATTAGTTTTACACGGCGAGTTATGATCTGGAGCGCGCTGCCTGAAAGGGCGATGAAAGCAGATTCAGGAGTAAGTTTGAAAAGGCAATTGGAGATTTACTCGAAAAGGGAATATTTTTGCAGAGCTGTGGGGATAGAGCGGGGGGCTAATAGGATCACTCTTTCAAAGAGCTATCCTTCTGTGCTATATATGATACTACAACTGGCTTTTTATTTCTACGTTTTCTCATCAATGGTAAACAAATTCCTTTACTCCACAGCCTGATTGGCAAACTCTGAGCTTCTTATACCAGCTTTGTGCTCTGCTCTCAAGGGCCTAAGTAGGTGGCCATTTGTTATAACCAATGCAAAATTTGATTAATTCAAAAAAGCACATTCATGCCAATTCATGAAATAAGCTGCTAAAATGAAACAACAACAACTTGCATTTAGATAGCGCCATTAACATAGTAACACATCCCGAAGTGCTCACAGGAGCGATTATCAAAGAAAATTTGCCACTGAGCCACAGAAGGAGATATTAGGACAGGTGACCAAAAGCTTGGTCAAAGAGGCAGGTTTTAAGGAGCAATTTAAAGGAGAAGAGAGAGGTGGAGAGGTTTAGGGAGGAAATTCCAGAGCTTGGGGCCCAGGCAGCTGAAGGCATGGCCACCAATGGTATCGCGATTATAATCGAGAATGTGCAAGAGGCCAGAATTGACACTGATCTATCAACTTTTTGCTTCAAAGGAGGCCCCGATCATCGATTCAGTTCCTTTCCAATTTTTCTGGTTTCCTTTTTTTTTTAAGTCTCCGTTCAATAGGAAAATTGAGACAAAAGGCTTAGATTCGGAGCCAAACCTCACATCAATTTAAACAGAGCCCACAATATATGTGTTTTAATTAGATTTTTCATGTTATACAGAAAACATTAATGATTGGTGTTACCTTGAGCCAAATATGTATCACACTAAATCTGCACGGATCATTTGATGTCCTGCCAAAGGAATCGCATTAAGTAATAAATAATTTATCTTGTAGGAACAGTGATGGTGGAATTGCATTACGGAATCTTTTCAAATCTGCAACAGTTACAATTAGTTAAACACCTTGGGTCTTGTCATTTGTGCTGCCGAATGTTCCAGTAAGGTGGGCGATGTTGTGGAGGTGGAATGTGGGACTTAAGCCTCAGTTCAGGGTGACTGAGCCAGCGCAGTGCTGCATTTGTTCGGTGTAGAGTTGTGGAGAGAGATGACATGGTGTGAAGCAACGTTCCCTGTAAGCTGTGTGGTCACGCAGCACCCCAACAAACCTGCACCGATGACTTTCCGGCTTTTCAATGAGTAAAGCTGCACGTGTGTGGTATTTTGAATGGTCTGGGAAGGGCTGCACAATGCCAAACAGAATTACAGGGAACGTTAGTGTGAAGTATTTGCCAGGAGACAAACCAAATTAGAACATAGGAAAGGAGGCCATTCAGCCCTTCAAGTCTGTTCCGCCATGCAATGAGATCATGGCTGATCTGTAACCTAACTCCACATAACCCGCCTTTGTCCCATATCCCTTAATACCTGTGGTTAATAAAATTCTATCAATCTCAGATTTAAAATTAATAATTGACTGAGCACCAACTGCCATTTGCGGAAGAGAGTTCCAAACTTCTACCACCCTTGGTATGTACAAGTGTTTCCCAACTTCACTCCCGAAAGTCCTGGCTATACTTTTGAGGCTACGTCCCCTGGTCCTAGCTCCCTTTGGTTATGCAAATACTGGGAAAGTTGTGGCTCATTGGTGACTTGCTATCCAACAGGCTGTCCAACAGCGCAGCAAATATAGTGGAAAATTAATGGCACACATATGGAAGCAGACCCAATGCTTATGGAAAAGTACCAGCCTTGGCTCAGTGTTACCTCAGCATCAGAAGGTTGTGGGTTCAAACCCCGCTCAGGACATCGTGTAATTTAATCAGACAATTTAGTGCAGTACTGCGGTGTTGCACTGTTGGAGGTGCTGCTTTTTGGGTGAGCTATTAAACTGAGGCCCGGTATACATAAAAAAAAAGTCCTCTGGCACCAATTCAAGAAAAGCAGCGAAGCAGTCCTGGCCAACATTTATCCCACAACGAACCACCAAAACAGATAATCTGCTCATTTATCTCACGGATACATGATGCAACAGTGATCACACTCCAAACAGTATTTCTTTGTCTGTAAAGCACTTTGGAACACCCTGAGGTTGTTAAAGGTAATGCATAAATGAAAGTTATTTTTTATATTATATCAGTGAGAGGCAGCATGTATATCGGGAGATGAAGATTAATAAGGATTCCAATGTGGAGAATGTTTCAGGGTGTCGGAGATGTGCTGACCATGTTGGGACATGTGGGAGTAAACTATAGAAGATGATACCATGATCTTAGAGTAAAGGCAGTGGAGGCTCACTGGTGAGAAAATTAATGGAAAAAGTTCTGAGGGACAGGATACATCTCCATTTAGAAAGACATGGATTAATTAAGGACAGTCAGCATGGATTTGTTAAGGGAAGGTCGTGTCTGAATAACTTGAGTGGATTTTTTGAGGAGGTAACAATGAGGGTCGATGATTGTAGTGCATATGATGTAGTATATATGGATTTTTGCAAGGCTTTTGATAAGGTCCCACATGTCAGACTGGTCACGAAAGTAAAGCCCATGGGATCCAGGGCAAAGTGGCAAGTTGGATCCAAAATTGGCTCAGAGGCAGGAAGCAAAGGGTAATGGTTGATGGGTGTTTTTGTGACTGGAAGGATGTATCCAGTGGGGTTCCGCAGGGCTCAGTACTGGGTCCCTTGCTTTTTCTGGTATATATCAATGACTTAGACTTGAATGTAGGGGTATGATTAAGAAGTTTGCAAATGATACAAAAATCGGCCGTGTGGTTGATAATGAAGAAGAAAGCTGCGGACTGCAGGAAGATATCAATGAACTGGTCAGGTGGGCAGAACAGTGGCAAATGGAATTCAATCCGGAGAAGTATGAGGTAAAGCATTTGGGGAGGGCTAACAAGGAAAGGGAATACACATTAAATGGTAGGACACTGAGAAGTGTAGAGGAACAAAGGGACCTTGGAGTGCAGGTCTACAGATCCCTGAAGGTAGCAGGCCGGGTAGATAAGGTGGTTAAGAAGGCTTACGGAATACTTGCCTTTATTAGCCGAGGCATAGAATACAAGAGCATGGAGATTATGCTTGAACTGTTTAAAACACTAGTTAGGTCACAGCTGGAGTACTGCGTGCAGTTCAGGTCACCACATTACAGGAAAGACGTGATTGCACTGGAGAGGGTACAGAAGAGATTTACGAGGATGTTGCCATTGACTGGAGAATTTTAGCTATGAGGAAAGATTGGATAGGCTTGGTTTGTTTTCTTTGGAACAGAGGAAGCTGAGGGGAGACCTGATTGAGGTGTATAAAATTATGAGGGGCCTACATAGAGTGGATAGGAAGGCCCTATTTCCCTTAGCAGAGGGGTCAACAACCAGGGGGCATAGATTTAAAGTAATTGGCAGGAGGTTTAGAGGGGATTTGAGGGAAAATTTCTTCACCAGAGGGTGGTGGGGATCTGGAACTCACTGCCTGAAAGGGTGGTAGAGGCAGATACCGTGACCACATTTAAAAAGTACTTGGATGTGCACCTGATGTGCCGTAACCTACAGGGATTCGGACCAAGAGCTGGAAAGTGGGATTAGGCTGGATAGCTCTTTGTCGGCCGGCGCGGACACGATGGGCCGAAATGGCCTCCTTCTGTGCTGTAAATTTCTATGATTTCTAAGATGGACTGATTGACCATATCAAAAATTTCAGAGTAGTCAAGGTAGAAAAGTAAGTCCAGGTCTCAGTCATAATGTGAGGGAGGATGAGGCTGTGGCACCTGAATGGACAGCCTTGGTGTTAGAAACAAAGGTATCAATAAGTTTCTTACACTTTGTGTAAGAGATGAGGACCATATGCATTTTCTTTTTAGTCATTCCGGGGATGTTGGTGTCACTGGCAAGGCCGGCATTTATTGCTTATCCCTAATTGCCCTTGAGAAGATGGTGGTGAGCCGCCTTCTTGAACCGCTGCAGTCCGTGTGGTGAAGGTGCTCCCACAGTGCTGTTAGGGAGTGCCAGGATTGTGACCCAGTGACGATGAAGGAACGGCCGATATATTTCCAAGTCAGGATGGTGTGTAACTTGGAGGGGAACGTGGAGGTGATGGTGTTCCCATGTGCCTGCTGCCCTTGTCCTTCTAGGCAGTAGAGGTCGCAGGTTTGGGAGATGCTGTCGAAGAAGCCTTGGTGAGTTGCTGCAGTGCATCTTGTAGATGTACACACTGCAGCCACGGTGCGCCGGTGGTGGAGGGAGTGAATGTTGAAGGTGGTGGATGGGGGGCCAATCAAGTGGGCTGTTTTGTCCTGGATGGTGTTGAGCTTCTTGAGTGTTGTTGGAGCTGCACTCACCCAGGCAAGTGGAAAGTATTCCATCACACTCCTGGGTGGGCTCAGAAATTACTGGAGGTGATTTTTGGGGAAGATGGAATTTGGGCTTGTGCTTACCCCGAAGGATGATCCCGGAGGATATTGCTTGATCAGGGCAGGTCTACATTCGCCCTGTGACAGATGCTGGAGCCTGCCATGTATTTATCAGTACAATCTTGTACAAGATTTCTGCACTGCTGCTATTACTCATCTTTATTTTGCCAGTAGATTTAATTAACATAAAAACATAAGAAATAGGAACAGGAGTAGGCCTGGCCCCTTGAGCCTGCTCCGCCATTTAATACGATCATGGCTGATCCGATCATGGACTCAGTTCCACTTCCCTGCCCGCTCCCCATAACCCCTTATCGGTTAAGAAGCTGTCTATCTCGGTCTTAAATTTATTCAATGTCCCAGCTTCCACAACTCTCTGAGGCAGCAAATTCCACAGATTTACAACCCTCTGAGAGAAGAAATTCCTCATCTCAAGTTTTAAATGGGTGGTCCCTTATTCTAAGATTATGCCCCCGAGTTCGAGTCTCCCCCATCTGTGGAAACATCCTCTCTGCATCCACCTGACTGATGCAAGTGTCTAGAGCACTTGACTTCTCTACCGCTGAGATTCAGTGGCAGAAGTGAAATGGCCAGGACAACAGACTGCTTGATATTTGCCTGGAGCGACGGAGAATGCAGCCCTAATGC